>NC_056744.1:540733672-540771172 GCF_019279795.1 Protopterus annectens
AAGAAATAAAAAGCAAACTAACCTTTCCCTCACAGCAAGCTGTGGCAGAGTCTGGGTGAGCCTTTCCAGTAACGCTCTGAGATGTTTTATTTTACCCCTTAAATAGAAGTTTTAGTTCCTAGCTCCACCTCCTCATTTCACAGATGGTTAACCTTAACTGACCTGTTCTAACTTATGTGTGGCGCCTGAATTGACCTGTTCTAATTTCTGTCTGACTCACAAGAGATAGAGCTGAAGTCAGAGTCGAGTTGGTATATATAATATGCAGGGGGTGTGGGGTGTGCAGTGTTGTTTTCTGTTGTTCGACTTTTCAGAGAGTCAATCATATGGTGTCGCCCATATAAAGTTTGACTTTCTGTTGAGTTGATCTTCTGAACCTGGATATATATATATATATATATATATATATATATATATATATATATATATATATATATATATATATATATATATATATATATATATATATATATATATATATATATATATATATATATATATATATATATATATATATATATTTATATATATATATATATATATATATATATATATATTCACTTTAGAAGCTTGAAATACTGAAATGTCAAACTTCAGTATTTCAAGCCCATAAAGTGGAATCCTGAAAAGAGCAAAACCTCAGAAGCGCAAAATTCAAAACCTCGAATACTGGAGGTTTTGAAGTAGCGCTTCTGGTGTTTCGCTGTGGTTATGGATTCAGGTAAGTGTGTATGTGTTAAGGGTTTTGGGTAGGGGCTGTGGTGTGTGTTAGTGTGTTTTGTTGCTGTGATGTGTGTGTACAAGGAGAATGTAGCTTGTGTGGTGGTGTTTTGTGTGTGTTGGTATGTAGTGCAACCTCGGCGATAGAATATTTAAGTAGGGTGGTGTTCAGCCACCCACATGGGTGGTGTAGGGGGGCTTGCCCCCTACTTTTATGTAGCAGAGAGCTTGTGTTTGTGTGTGGGGAGTAAGGTGTGTGTGGAGTAGAAGCACTAATTCAAAATCTCCGGTGTGCGAGATTTTGAATTTCACACTTCTGAGTTTTCGTTGTTTTTAGGTTTCAACTTTATAGCCTCGAAATACTGAATTTCGACATTTCAGTATTTCGAGGATATAAAGTGAATACATATATATATATATATATATATATATATATATATATATATATATATATATATATATCAGAACCACAAGAAGGTATTCTGGTGCCCTGTGCCATTTACTTACTTTAAGTTGATACTCAAAAAAAAATGGGACCAAAAAGAAAACTGATAATTGTAGCCAACTGCTTGCTGGAAATATAACAAACCGCATGCTACTTCAGACACTCAGTGTCACTACTACACTACTGCCCAATCGTCATCTGCAGGGTAGCTGCCCCCTTCACCCCACCATGGCCGTGTCTGCAATATATACGTATACATGCACATAAAGTTAATTATGTAAAACTTAGAAAACAAAGTCACATACATACACACATTTTGACATATACATATATGCGTGTGTCTATGTGGCTGTGTACAAGCGTGCACATGCATGAATGTGTCTATACAGAGATTAGAGGGTATGAAAAAGGGGTTACAAACTTCAAGGAATAAATGAGTTACACTTTAACCTTCTCCTATGATAGACAGACAGACAGATAGATGATAGATAGATAGATAGATAGATAGATAGATAGATAGATAGATAGATAGATAAAGATGTATATATATATATATATATATATATAGAGAGAGAGAAAGGGAATAAAATATTAAAGCAGCTGATATCACCAGTCTTACAAAATTGCAGTCCATGTTTAACAAGTTAACTAAGGCAAGTACTTCTGCGCAAAAGCTAAGTCTTGTGGTTTAACCAAAATCTTAGCAAGTACTCTTAACCTGGCCTTACACTTGATCTTGTACTACTAGGAAATTGTCTTGGTTGGTAAATCTGTCTCTGGATTCTTTTGCCAGGATCAATTTCTAGTTTCTCCTTCACTGTGCTCAATTATCTCTCCTAGAGCTGCATCTGTGGACATTAAGTCCCATTTTACAAAGGACAAACACTTTCTGGTTGGGACTTTTTCAACCCTCTTTGTGTATTATATTTACATTCAACTAACTCATTAAACAGACCCATTTTCAGTAATAAGCTGGGTACCTTTCTGTCCTAATCAAGAGTAGGAAAGCAAATTACAGGAAGCCTGCCAAAGTCAGGAGTCAGAAAACATGCACCCTATTCCTACAAAGCAAGATATTTCATCTATCACTTTAGCAGAGCACATATTTTCATTTATCTGTTGTGTGGTGGTGGGAGGTCTGGGTGTTTTTTTATGTTTTAGGTTAAATTACATTTCCTTTTTATTTTAATGGAATGTATCTTCTTCTTCTGGCTTTTCCCGGTTAGGGGTCACCACAGCAGAACTCCGGTCCACTAATGATTGGCAGTAGATTTTTATGGTGCCAGCCAGACGCCCAACCTTCAACGAAAGGCACGCCCATTCACGCATGTCTTTCGAATGCCACTCGACCATGGGAGGGACATGTAGACTCCACACAGAAGGCGCTCCAGCCGAGAATAAAATGGGAGAACCTCTTGCTGTGAGGAACAACGCTACCGTTTTAATGGAATGTATATGTTTATCAAATAAGATACAAATCTTAAATATCTATTATGAACAGAATGTCTAATGAGTGACTTTCTGCTGTAGTCCTGAAAGAATTGGTCCATTTTAATGAGTCCTTCTGGTTTAGTAGATGAATATAGCCTTAACTACAATGCAGGCAACCCATGTTCAGTTCAGGCATTTGATGGAGTTGTCAAGGAGGATGAGGTCTTCCTACCCTGGGAGGGAGGGTACATGCTGTCATCTCTCTAGACAAGTGCTAGGGAGGGCCAGAACTCAGAGAAGCTAGATGTCAGGCTGGTTGTCAAGAAAGATGGTTTAGGTTATACCCTATAGGACATGCAGTAGTTTCCCTAATCCCTGCCACCTGTAGCTTGCTGCTAGGCACATAGGAAGGGAAAATAGGGTAGTAAAAATTCCCCAGACGCTATGAATGATGGCAGCATTTCCAATGTCTGGCCAACACCTCTGCTGAGTGGAGAAAACAATGCCAAAGTCTGAGCCCTGATAAGGAAGGTAGATGGGCTTATTGGGCAGCGGAAGAAAACTTGAAGTGAAATGGATACTGGATAAAAAAATAGTCCATTTTAATGTTATTGGGTAGGTTTTTGTTAGTATGTTTTTAGTAATGAAGTAAAAATTATGACTTTTTTCTATTGTTTTACTACTCCAGTGAACATTATATTCTAAAACAGTAGTTCCATTTCTACATTTTTAGTTTGTATAATGTTATTTAGTATATATTTTACAGTGTGGTCCATTTTATCAATAATGCACTTGCAGTTTTCTAATTGGCTATCATTTGTTTTATAAGCTTTTTGATTTCATTTTGTTCAATTTAATTTCTACTGGGTTATTTTTATGGCTATGTTTATGTTTGTATACATTTTCTATGTGCAGAAAAGACCGATATCCCCTTTAGTGACAGAAAACAGAATGTCAACTACACCAATATAAGTGGTTAACTTAAAGAACGTGAAAAAAAGTAAAACACTGCCTAGATACAATGCATATTACAATAGCAACAAAACACCCATAAACATATCCACAGTAACCAAAAGAACAAGCATACCATCAGACAAACCAAATTAAGAAAAATGATGAAGGGAGCATTACTGCTTACATAATATGTGTCTCAGTACTTAGATGTGCCATGAAATGGATTCTCCACTTGAAGGCTTTTAAGGCCTTACTGCTTAGTACACTGTATACATGCTTGCGCAGCACAGAGCTACTGATATCTCATTAGCACCTATATGATGTGGAATGTCACACCTCTAGCAACCTACACACATCCTTGCATTCCAGGGCATCATCTTAAAAATCAACTTAAAAGCACAAGCTAAACAAATATAAGTATTTTGTGGCAATGAAATGTGTTAAAACTGTGCAAATATCATGGTCAACAGCAATAAGTGTCCATTACAGCAATAACAGTCAGTGCATCCGTAGTCTTTCCAGAAATATTATAATATATTATACTACACACGAGCCCAGAGTTTCATTTTTGCTAAACTTTCATAAACAAATTGTCATACCTTGTAAACTATGCAACCTAGACACATATTGTTATAACACCTTTGTTAACTAGACATGAACTTTGACATGACAGCAAGAAATTCCATGCTGGATGCATGTTTACTGAGATATTTACAGAAATATGAAAAAAATGTCCTTGATTCTATAATTAGCAATATTAATAACATTAAATATAATTTAAGATGTGCATCTTATAGTACAAATAGCAGTGGCAGTTTTCTTCAACAATATCTGGATTGAACTGATGCCATGCAATAGTTTGTTAGACACTTGTTTTTGAAATATTAAATGCATACGAAAATATAGTTTATTGTTATAATTACCAACAAAAAACTTGCAGTATGTCCAGTATATTGTGATATAAATGGACAACAATTAATTTTCATGTATCCCACCACAGCATTTCATACCATAAACCTCAATAGTATATAATAGTCTCAGTTATAATATGAACTTACATATGAAGATATGAATAAGTGGCAAAAAGTGATTAATTTCTCTACTGTGGGATATCCTACATTAACTATCTTAGTGTCATTTTGTTAATATTTCATTGCCTTTTCTAATACCACTTATTATTAGCTGGTAAGTCACTTAGTTAAAGAAGTCAAACCCAAAAAGGTCTGGATGCCATAAGGAGATATACGTGTTAACTGGACAAATACAAAAAAGAAATATGCTAAAGGCTTGAATTAATTATATTTCCTCATCTGGATTTATTCATTTACCATTATTCAGTTAATGAGGTAGTAAATTAATGTTTGCTGGTAGTCTGGATAGCAACTGCTTGAAGTTCTGAGTTATAGTAAATTTAAATGTGAGGAAATATTTTAAACTGAACAAGTATAGCAATGTTTTGCCTTACTGATCCGGTATAAATTATTTTTCTCACATTTAGAACAGAGTCAGATGAAGAATAACAAAAACTAAGTGAAATAAATGAACAAATAAATAGTGCAAATAAATGTATACCAGAAATACTTAAATTTGTCTCTTTTTTCAATCTATCTCTTTTATAGACATAAACAGAAAGACAATAAAGCTACATTAAGTAGCAGCATATCAGTGCAGTTAAACATATGTTATAAAATCATATTAATGCAGTAATTATTGCTCCATATGATTATTTTCTAAATAAAATATAAATGCTTTGTTTTTCATTATTTAAAGTGCTTAAGATGTATTACTATCAACTGCTATGCACTTATACATTTAAATGCACTGTGTAATCATTGTCATACAGAATATTACCACAATATATAAAGAGGCTATTATTTTTTTAATAAAACCAACAAATACATAAAAAGATACACATAAAAAAGTATATAACAAACAACAACAGAAAATTAACAAACACAAGCACATAGACTATTTTCTAATAGTAATAATGCTATCACCATGGTGAATTTTAAGGAAAATAATGGATCTTCTGTAAGATGCATACACACAATTATATAACACACAACACAATATCATCAAACACAGGTCATTAAGCCATTTTCTTGGTGCAATGCTACCATCTGAGGTGGACATTATAATGAAGAAATGGACCTTCCTTATGTGGGGAGGCGCTCAGCCTAAAGCATCAGGCTTAACAACACACCTAGACATACTGATATTTGTATACAGCACTGAGCTTGTCTGCCACTTTTCCTTACAAAATTCCCACAAACCTGTACATATAATCAAGCATTTATCACCAGTCTGTATACCATCAAAATTCCTTCAGTATTCTATCTGGACATCCAGTCACCAAATCACCACAACTTAGCCACACTCTCATGGGCAGAGTTAAAAGAAAATTACACTCTGCATCCACACAAAAAATATATGTTCAGCTTTTACCAAGTACGATGTTTATTTTATAAAAGCAGACAAAGATAACTGTCTGAAATCCAATTTTTTCTGTTTGTTGATAAGTTTTCCCATCAAAAAAGTGGAGTGGCTATAAGGGATAGTATGGCAACAGCCTTTGCTAATATAGTATTAGGATGGTGGGGCGAGTCATTCCTTTATATGCATCCCTTACTCCTAAATGTAACATTTTATAAGTATTATATAGACAATTTGTTTTTTTTATATGGAAAAGTGAGAAAAAGAAATGTGTTGAATTCCTGGTATTCTTAAACTCAAGCAATGATTTCTTTTTAAAATTCACCTTAGGCAGTTCAGCCTCAAATGTTAATTTTCTGGATTTATAGATTACAGTAGATATGAATAAAAGAATTCCATTTCAACAATATATAAGAAACCAGTGTTTACTAATAACTATATCCATTTTAGCAGAACACATCCCTTTAAAATGAAAAACAATGTGGTGAAAGGAAAATGTACCAGATTGCCATGGCTTATTTTGGAGAATGGATTTTTTTAAAAATGTTTGTTTTAAAATTAATTATTTATATGCAGTGTATTTCCATGGATTATTTGTTAGAAAGAATTACTGAAGCAGTCAAAAATAAAAGACAAACAATTTTTATATCAATTCTCACAGGGGCGAAAGTATTTAACAAAAGTATAGGTAAGAGGATAACACATTCCCTATGGCTGAGAGTTGCACTTTGAATCCAACAATACATGGATACAACAGTGAATAGTAAACACAGTTCCAGAAGTGATAAAAACAAGTGACTATTTAGCATAAATCCACATGAAGCGCTTTTCGTCCCACTAAATAGTAGGATTTCTTCAGACAAAAAATCCCTCCCAACTGCTGTTTAAATAAAAGTGTAATCATGGCCACAAGGACCCAGTCCTGTATATGATAGGACAACACCTAATTAGTACAATTAAAATTTAAAATAGTCGTTTAAAAAGAAACCATATAAAAGTAACAAGCTGAGACCACTAATACTATCTAATAAAAATCATACAAACATAACATGAAGGTGTGTTATTTTGAGACTGGCAGATCTAAAACGTGATGTAGGCAATTCTAAAAAATACATAAATTTAATAATTATTATTGTAGTAGCACAGTAGGAGTAATAGAATAATACTGAGGGCCATTAATGATAAGCTAAAAACAAGTAAAAGGTCTTTCCTAACATGTATAAATAAATAACACTTTATACAAATTGGTATTAATTCGAAATGCACTAAAAATGTAAAAATATGTGCGCTACAAATTAATATTAGCACATAATAGCAAAAAACATGTAATACCATTCATAAATAGAGTGTGTAAACTTAAAATGTATGCAAATAAATAAATATGTTATATAAACATGTTATGTAAACAATAATCAACAGCAACATGGTACAAACTACCAATCAATTATCTGGTCAGACTCTTCATTTTTAAAATGGGGTATAGGGAGCAAGTCTCATTAAGGCCTGGAAATAAACATGCATTACTACAAAGTTGCCAATATAGTTCTAATATTTCCAAACCTACAGAATCAGGACCACCAAGACCATCACTTTGAACACAATCTACCGCTTTAAATAAAAATGCATGGTGGGGGAACTCAGACACATGTCCGGCTAGTGCGTTCTCTAGTTTTCCTTTCTTAATATAATATAGGTATTTGTAAACCCTCTCACGTAGCGTCCTATCAGTCTTGCTGAAGTAAAATACCAAACACTGTTGGCATTGTGCTACATAAACAACACCCTTAGACTGGCAATTAAATCTGTTTTTTTACCTTAAATGCGTAATTCCTGATATGGAATGTTTCACCAGTGGCCATATGGGAGCAAAAATTGCACATATTACATTGAAACATACCCTTTCTCCATGGAAGCCTTGGGGTATTACTCTCCATAATTTGTTTTAAGTTCCTTCCCCTCTTCCAAACTATTTTAGGGGTATCAGGCAATTTATTTCTTAACTCATTGTCATTAAAAATCAATGGCCAGTTTTTATAAATAATGGATGAAATGAATTTGCTGTCAGTACTAAAAGGTGTTATAAAAGACATGTTCAATAGACTGGTGTTACTGTGTTGAGTCTGTACTGTAATGTGTAGGCCTTTACCCAGAATTGGTTGGTAAAAACCTGACCTTCTTTTTTATTTGACTTCCTCAATAAGGTTAATAATAAGCTGTACTGGGTAACTCAGTTGGGAAACATATTTTATTGTGTTTTACATTCTTCTAGAAAGTCGGTTTCCCTTGAAACCATCCATGCGGCCCGGACCAACTGACCTTTCACTATGGATCGCTTTTGATACCAAAGATGGTTACTATTATAATGTAGGAAACTGCTGGAATAAGTGTCCTTTCTATACATCTTAGCACAATAAACTTTGTTCTGAAAATCTTCCCACAGTTCTACATCCAAGTAGACAATCCTGTCTTTACTGTATGTGTATGAAAAGTCCAAGAATTCAGAACTGGTATTAAAAAAAGTGACAAGATCCATAGCTGCTATTTCGTCTCCTTGAATTAAATAAAAATGTCATCAAGGAAACGTATAGAGTTTTATTTGATTGTTTACCTGTTCGTTTTTCTGCACTATTTCCTGCTCCCAGCAATAATTATTAAATTTATGTATTTTTTAGAATTGCCTACATCATATTTTAGATCTGCCGGTCTCAAAATAACACACCTCTTGTTACGTTTGTATGATTTTTATTAGATAGTATTAGTGGTCTCAGTTTGTTACTTTTATATGGTTTCTTTTTAAACGACTGACTATTTTAAATTTTAATTGTACTAATTAGGTGTTGTCCTATCATATACAGGACTGGGTCCTTGTGACCATGATTACGCTTTTATTTAAACAGTAGTTGGGAGGGATTTTTTGTCTGAAGAAGTCCCACTATTTAGTGGGACGAAAAGCGCTTCATGTGGATTTATGTTAAATAAACAGTCACTTGTTTTTATCACTTCTGGAACTGCATTTACTATTCACTGTTGTATCCGTGTATTGTTGGATTCAGAGTGCAACTCTCAGCATTTTTTGGTGTGAACTTCCTAGTTTGTTTTTGTCTTTGGAGTTTTGGTGTTTGCAATGGCTGATGAATCTGCACTCCCTCCGACTACACCACCTACAGATGTTCATGATTTAAATGTGAACTTACTTTCCTTGATCGAGTCCTTGGTTAAACAAATGGATTCCCTTACAAAAAGGATTGATGTTTTAGCGGGGGACGCTCCTAGTTCCAATGTGCATCTTGCCCCTAATAATCCTGACTTGACTGCTGTTTCAACCAACTCATCCATTACTGAAAATGAAAGAGCTGTTCCACCACCGATTTTATCAGCAACAGACAATTCCTCTAATGGCAATAATCCATTAATTGGAAGTATCTGGAATGACATCACAGTAAACAATCCAAACGGGCCTACAGGGCTTATTGGTGCTCCTAAACTACTGCAATGGCTAGCAGAATCACTTTCTATGCAGATGCCATCTAGCAGCAGGGTTCTGGAGCAGCTGGCTCCAGGTTCTGGGGACATTTCTTTACAACTTAAACATCTTGACCAGAAATTGGTCAAATACCGGAAGATCCAATTAGAAATTGCCTACTTTAAGGAGTGCCTGGCCAAAGGGATCGTGCCTAAAGGCTTAAGGTCTTGGCAGTACCCAACAGGCTTAATAGAGGGAGCAACATTTCACCAGGACTTAATTAAACTCTTCAATAAGCATGGTCTTAAATTATTGGACCTTATGTGCATCCATTATCAGAAATCAGCGGACAAGCTAGTAACTGAAGCAACTGTTATAGATGAGGCTATTCAGAAGAATATTGATTTTACATGGTATAAATACGATTATAGCTGTATTTTTCAACGTATTGACCAATATGTCAATAAAATCAAAGAGACTAAACTTAAGAAATTGAACCGGGATCGACAGGCATACAGCAATGGTATGGTTTACCCAAACCCTCCCCCCTCACAAACGGGTTCACTGACTGGCCTAGAATCATCTAATAGAAAAGGCCAATGTGACCAAACCCACAATGGTGTTGAAAACATTGGGTTAACCCAACAAGTTAGTCCACAACCCGACAGAAACAGCCCCAAGCACAGATACAATAAAGAAAACATCACTGGATTAATGAATGCTAATAACTTTAACCAGAATGATGGGCAACTTGTAAATTTTTGCAATGGAGCCTCTCATTACAATCTGAGGCAGAACATGAACCGTTTGCACAACTTCAGCAACAAGAACAATGTTCGAGGGAAGAGGGGGAGGTAACTGTCTTATCTTATAATGAAGTTGTTTGTTCAAACCAAGAAACTTTCACTACCTTGTTTAATGTAAAGACTTAAAAATGTTTAACTTTACTAATGTACAAATTGATCCTATTGTTGTAAAAGTATTTTTGAAGGGTTGTACTTTTGTACCTAGTAGCAAAGCTGATCTAGCCCACACATTGACTGATTTGAAGCTATTCATCAGGAAAATGAATTTAAAACTGTTTTTTTTGGGGGGGAGACGATGCGGCATGATTGTTTTCATGTAGCAAGTATCTTTATACCACCAATGCATTCTACATTGGCTTTGTTTGACAAAATATGTGAAACTGATTTGCGTAACCTCTTGTCTTCTAACACTTTTTGTAAGAATACTGTATTTAATGTCAGTAGGTCTGAGAAACATGCAATTACCACATTGAAAGAAACAGGAGTAAGGATTATGAAACCCGATAAAGGAGGGGATTTGGACATTATGACTGAAGAACAATACACCACTAAGATGTTTAAAATACTAGACAGTAATGTGTATCAGGAGGCTTCGAGAAATGAATTGAATCAGGTTTATATGAGAATTAATTCACTATTTAATGATTTTTTTATAGAAGGTAGAATCGACATGCAAACATTTAACTATCTTACTATGTCTACACCTAGAATTCCAATCCTATTCAGTATTCCAAAGATTCACAAATCACTTTCTGACCCACCTATGAGACCACTTGTTGACGGAAGGAATAGCATCACTTACACCTGCGCCAAAGTGGTAGATAACATATTACAAAAATACGTGAAACAGGAAGTGGATATTTGTAAGGATTCTTGGTCATTTCTCCAGAAAATTAATACCCTTACATTCAACGAGAGCTTCCACTTTTTAACTGTAGATGTGAGGGATTTGTCTTCATGTATACCCCACAAGCTTGGTATAGAATGGGTTTGCCTTTTCATTCAGAAAAGGGGAGCTACCCAGGCTGAATTGACATTGGTATCAGAGATGTTGGACGTTGTTTTGTCCTATAACTACTTGACCTTTAACAACAAGATCTACCTCCAGAAAGTCGGGGTGGCCATGGGCTCCCCGTGTGGACGTAGTTTTGCAAACTTTGTGATGACTTACTGGGAGCAGGAAATAGTGCAGAAAAATGAACAGGTAAACAATCAAATAAAACTCTATACACGTTTCCTTGATGACATTTTTATTTTAATTCAAGGAGATGAAATAGTAGCTATGGTTCTTGTCACCTTTTTTAATACCAGTTCTGAATTCTTGGACTTTACATGCACATACAGTAAAGACAGGATTGTCTACTTGGATGTAGAATTGTGGAAAGATTTTCAGAACAAAGTTTATTGTGCTAAGATTTATAGAAAGGACACTTATTCCAACAGTTTTCTACATTATAATAGTAACCATCTTTGGTATCAAAAGAGATCCGTAGTGAAAGGTCAGTTGGTCTGGGCTGCACGGATGGTTTCAAGGGAGACCGACTTTCTAGAAGACTATAAAACACTACAAAATATGTTTACCAACTGAGGTTACCCAGTACAGCTTATTATTAACCTTATTGAGGAAGTCAAAGAAAAAAGAAGGTCAGGATTTTACCAACCAATTCTGGGTAAAGGCCTACACATTACAGTACAGACTCAACACAGTAACACCAGTCTATTGGACATGTCTTTTATAACACCTTTTAGTACTGACAGCAAATTCATTTCATCCATTATTTATAAAAACTGGCCATTGATTTTTAATGACAATGAGTTAAGAAATAAATTGCCTGATACCCCTAAAATAGTTTGGAAGAGGGGAAGGAATTTAAAACAAATTATGGAGAGTAAATCCCCAAGGCTTCCATGGAGAAAGGGTATGTTTCAATGTAATATGTGCAATTTTTGCTCCCATATGGCCACTGGTGAAACATTCCATATCAGGAATTACACATTTAAGGTAAAAAACAGATTTAATTGCCAGTCTAAGGATGTTGTTTATGTAGCACAATGCCAACAGTGTTTGGTATTTTACTTCAGCAAGACTGATAGGAGGCTACGTGAGAGGGTTTACGAACACCTATATTATATTAAGAAAGGTAAACTAGAGAACACACTAGCCAAACATGTGTCTGAGTTCCCCCACCATACATTTTTATTTAAAGCGGTAGATTGTGTTCAAAGTGATGGTCGTGGTGGTCCTGATTCTGTAGGTTTGGAAATATTAGAACTATATTGGCAACTTCGTAGTAATGCATGTTTATTTCCAGGCCTTAATGAGACTTGCTCCCTATACCCCATTTTAAAAATGAAGAGTCTGACCAGATAATTGATTGGTAGTTTGTACCATGTTGCTGTTGATTATTGTTTACATATGTTTATATAACATATTTATTTATTTGCATACATTTTAAGTTGTTTACACACTCTATTTATGAATATTACATATTTTTTGCTATTATGTGCAAATATTAATTTGTAGCGCACATATTTTTACACTTTTAGCGCATTTCAAATTTATACCAATTTGTTTAAAGTGTTGTTTATTCATACATGTTAGGTAAGACCTTTTACTTGTTTTTAGCTTATCATTAATGGCCCTCATTATTATTCTATTACTACTACTGTGCTACTACAATAATAATTATTAAATGTATGTATTTTTTAGAATTGCATACATCACGTTTTTAGATTTGCCGGTCTCAAAGTAATACACCCCGTGTTATGTTTGTATGATTTTTATTAGATAGTATTAGTGGTCTCAGCTTGTTACTTTTATATGGTTTCTTTTTAAACGACTGACTATTTTAAATTTTAATTGTACTAATTAGGTGTTGTCCTATCATATACAGGACTGGGTCCTTGTGACCATGATTACACTTTTATTTAAACAGCAGTTGGGAGGGATTTTTTGTCTGAAGAAATCCTACTATTTAGTGGGACGAAAAGTGCTTCACGTGGATTTCTGTTAAATAAACAGTCACTTGTTTTTATCACTTCTGGAACTGCATTTACTATTCACTGTTGTATCCGTGTATTGTTGGATTCAGAGTGCAACTCTCAGCATTTTTTGGTGTGAACTTCCTAGTTTGTTTTTGTCTTTGGAGTTTCTGTGTTTGCAATGGCTGATGAATCTGCATTCCCACCAACTACACCACCTACAGATGTTCACGATTTAAATGTGAACTTACTTTCCTTGATCGAGTCCTTGGTTAAACAAGTGGATACCCTTACAAAAAGGATTGATGTTTTAGCGGGGATGCTCCTAGCTCCAATGTGCATCTTGCCCCTAATAATCCTGACTTGACTGCTGTTTCAACCAACTCATCCATTACTGAGAACGGAAGAGCTGTTCCACCACCGATTTTATCAGCAACAGACAATTCCTCTAATGGCAATAATCCATTAATTGGAAGTATTCGGAATGACATCACAGTAAACAATCCAAATGGGCCTACAGGGCTTATTGGTGATCCTAAACTACTGCAATGGCTAGCGGAATCACTTTCTATGCAGATGCCATCTAGCAGCAGGGTTCAGGAGCAGCTGGCTCCAGGTTCTGGAGATATTTCTTAACAACTTAAACATCTTGACCAGAAATTGGTCAAATACCAGAAGATCCATTTAGAAATTGCTACTTTAAGGAGTGCCTGGCCGAAGGGATCGTGCCTAAAGGCTTAAGGTCTTGGCAGTACCCAACAGGCTTAATAGAGGGATCGACGTTTCACCAGGACTTAATTAAACTCTTCAATAAGCATGGTCTTAAATTATTGGACCTTATGTGCATCCATTATCAGAAATCAGCAGACAAGCTAGTAACTGAAGCAACTGTTATAGATGAGGCTATTCAGAAGAATATTGACCAATATGCCAATAAAATCAAAGAGACTAAACTTAAGAAATTGAACTGGGACCGACAGGCATACAGCAATGGTAGGGCTTACCCGAACCCTCCCCCCTCACAAACAGGTTCACTGACTGGTCTAGAATCATCTAATAGAGAAGGCCAATGTGATCAAACCCACAATGGTGTTGAAAACATTGGGTTAACCCAACAAGTTAGTCCACAACCCGACAGAAACAGCCCCAAGCACAGATACAATAAAGAAAACATCACTGGATTAATGAATGCTAATAACTTTAACCAGAATGATGGGCAACATGTAAATTTTTGCAATGGAGCCTCTCATTACAATCTGAGGCAGAACATGAACCGTTTGCACAACTTCAACAACAAGAACAATGTTCGAGGGAAGAGGGGGAGGTAACTGTCTTATCTTATAATGAAGTTGTTTGTTCAAACCAAGAAACTTTCACTACCTTGTTTAATGTAAAGACTTAAAAATGTTTAACTTTACTAATGTACAAATTGATCCTATTGTTGTAAAAGTATTTTTGAAGGGTTGTACTTTTGTACCTAGTAGCAAAGCTGATTTAGCCCACACATTGACTGATTTGAAGCTATTCATCAGGAAAATGAATTTAAAACTGTTTTTTTGGGGGGAGACGATGGGGCATGATTGCTTTCATGTAGCAAGTATCTTTATACCACCAATGCATCCTACATTGGCTTTGTTTGACAAAATATGTGAAACTGATTTGCGTAACCTCTTGTCTTCTAACACTTTTTGTAAGAATACTGTATTTAATGTCAGTAGGTCTGAGAAACTTGCAATTACCACATTGAAAGAAAAAGGAGTAAGGATTATGAAACCCGATAAAGGAGGGGATTTGGTCATTATGACTGAAGAACAATACACCACTAAGATGTTTAAAATACTAGACAGTAATGTGTATCAGGAGGCTTCGAGAAATGAATTGAATCAGGTTTATATGAGAATTAGTTCACTATTTAATGATTTTTTTTATAGAAGATAGAATTGACCTGCAAACATTTAACTATCTTACTATGTCTACACCTAGAATTCCAATCCTATTCGGTATTCCTAAGATTCACAAATCACTTTCTGACCCACCTATGAGACCACTTTTTGATGGAAGGAATAGCATCACTTACACCTGCGCCAAAGTGGTAGATAATATATTAAAAAAATACTTGAAACAGGAAGTGGATATTTGTAAGGATTCTTGGTCATTTCTCCAGAAAATTAATACCCTTACATTTGACGAGAGCTTCCACTTTTTAACTGTAGATGTGAGGGATTTGTATTCATGTATACCCCATGAGCTTGGTATAGAATGGGTTTGCCTTTTCATTCAGAAAAGGGGAGCTACCCAGGCTGAATTGACATTGGTATCAGAGATGTTGGACATTGTTTTGTCTTATAACTACTTGACCTTTAACAACAAGATCTACCTCCAGAAAGTCGGGGTGGCCATGGGCTCCCCGTGTGGAGGTAGTTTTGCAAACTTTGTGATGACTTACTGGGAGCAGGAAATAGTGTGGAAAAATGAACAGGTAAACAATCAAATAAAACTCTATACACATTTCCTTGATGGCATTTTTATTTTAATTCAAGGAGACGAAATAGCAGCTATGGATCTTGTCACCTTTTTTAATACCAGTTCTGAATTCTTGGACTTTACGTACACATACAGTAAAGACAGGATTGTCTACTTGGACGTAGAACTGTGGAAAGATTTTCAGAACAAAGTTTATTGTGCTAAGATTTATAGAAAGGATATTTATTCCAACAGTTTTCTACATTATAATAGTAACCATCTTTGGTATCAAAAGAGATCCGTAGTGAAAGGTCAGTTGGTCCGGGCTGCACGGATGGTTTCAAGGGAGACCGACTTTCTAGAAGAATATAAAACACTACAAAATATGTTTACCAACTGAGGTTACCCAGTACAGCTTATTATTAACCTTATTGAGGAAGTCAAAGAAAAAAGAAGGTCAGGTTTTTACCAACCAATTCTGGGTAAAGGCCTACACATTACAGTACAGACTCAACACAGTAACACCAGTCTATTGAACATGTCTTTTATAACACCTTTTAGCACTGACAGCGAATTCATTTCATCCATTATTTATAAAAACTGGCCACTGATTTTTAATGACAATGAGTTAAGAAATAAATTGCCTGATACCCCTAAAATAGTTTGGAAGAGGGGAAGGAATTTAAAACAAATTATGGAGAGTAATACCCCAAGGCTTCCATGGAGAAAAGGTATGTTTCAATGTAATATGTGCAATTTTTGCTCCCATATGGCCACTGGTGAAACATTCCATATCAGGAATTACACATTTAAGGTAAAAAACAGATTTAATTGCCAGTCTAAGGGTGTTGTTTATGTAGCACAATGCCAGCAGTGTTTGGCATTTTACTTCAGCAAGACTGATAGGAGGCTACGTGAGAAGGTTTACGAACTCCTATATTATACTAAGAAAGGTAAACTAGAGAATGCACTAGCCAAACATGTGTCTGAGTTCCCCCACCATACATTTTTTTTTAAAGTGGTAGATTGTGTTCAAAGTGATGGTCGTGGTGGTCTAGATTCTGTACGTTTGGAAATATTAGAACTATATTGGCAACTTTGTAGTAATGTATGTTTATTTCCAGGCCTTAATGAGACTTGCTCCCTATACCCCATTTTAAAAATGAAGAGTCTGACCAGATAATTGATTGGTAGTTTGTACCATGTTGCTGTTGATTATTGTTTACATAACATGTTTATATAACATATTTATTTATTTGCATACATTTTAAGTTGTTTACACACTCTATTTATGAATGATATTACATTTTTTTTGCTATTATGTGCTAATATTAATTTGTAGCGCACATATTTTTACACTTTTAGCGCATTTCGAATTTATACCAATTTGTTTAAAGTGTTATTTATTTATACATGTTAGGTAAGACCTTTTACTTGTTTTTAGCTTATCATTAATGGCCCTCATTATTATTCTATTACTACTACTGTGCTACTACAATAATAATTATTAAATTTATGTATTTTTTAGAATTGCCTACATCACGTTTTAGATTTGCCGGTCGCAAAATAACACACCTTCATGTTATGTTTGTATGATTTTTATTAGATAGTATTAGTGGTCTCAGTTTGTTACTTTTATATGGTTTCTTTTTAAACGACTGACTATTTTAAATTTTAATTGTACTAATTAGGTGTTGTCCTATCATATACAGGACTGGGTCCTTGTGACCATGATTACGCTTTTATTTAAACAGCAGTTGGGAGGGATTTTTTGTCTGAAGAAGTCCCACTATTTAGTGGGACGAAAAGCGCTTCATGTGGATTTATGTTACATAAACAGTCACTTGTTTTTATCACTTCTGGAACTGCGTTTACTATTCACTGTTGTATCCGTGTATTGTTGGATTCAGAGTGCAACTCTCAGCATTTTTTGGTGTGAACTTCCTAGTTTGTTTTTGTCTTTGGAGTTTTGACATTCCCTATGGCTATCAATATGCCAGTTGACAGTTGCACCATGAGCAAAGTAATGGCAGAAAAATGGAAAATTATTATGGGCAGTGAAGATTGGTTAGAGGTTTTGAGTAAGGAGATAAATTTTATATACAAAAATGGTTACAGTTTAAAACAATGGTTATAGTAGACAGGAAAGCTTTGTCCATCAATAAGTAATAAAACAAAAGTTACTTGTGCATGTGGGATGTGCAAAGCCTGTAAATATATATATTCAAATAGTCCCTTCTACTGACCAAAATTCATGACCAAAGTAATAGGAGTAGAACAGACCTGCATATACTGGTCAGTAGGAGATGTGTATGTCACAGTAGGTTCCACTTGTGACAATTGTGAAAATTAGCAAAGAGGATTTATCAACATAATAGGTCCATTATGAAAATAATGCATTATTTAAACACACCATGAATTGTGCTAGCTTTCAGAAGTTCCTGTTTTTCATCTTGGAACAAGAAAAGCTAGATTATAGAGGAGGATATTAATATTAGATTAGAAAACAAAGAATTAAAATGGCATTTATATTTTAAGGCCGATAGTCCACCAGGTTTAAATGAGCAAATCAATATTAAACGTGTTCTTCAAGTTAGATCTCTAACTTAATTTTTTTGTATTTGTTTTTATTTATTTATTTATATAAGAAGTGGTCATTTTGTGTTTTGTGTGCAGAAAATTTATAGTAATACATTTTAATCTAAATAATTGAGGTAGAAATGTATACGTTGTGCTACACGGTTGTATATGTTCTGAGAAAGTTCAGTTTATGTTGTGAACCATTCCAAAGGCAGAGATGCATAAAAAGCCCCAGGTGATTCCTAATGTAGAAATAAGTAATGTATGGCTTTGTGACATCGCTAGAATACTGAGACAAGGGGAGCTAAATTAAACCTTCTTCACAGTGGGAATTCAAATCAGGATCCATTTGGACTATTACTTGATATCAGGAAAGCTAGCTCCATGAGTCAAAGATATACAGACTAGGTTATGTACATTGCTGGATCACATGGCAATAGAGCTAAGCATTAATATAGGAAAATGTAGTGACCCCACAGCTACATCCTGGTGAGTAGACCCCTAATCTTTCAGAATCAGCAAATAAAGAGCTGAGTTGTTATATAGGTCTAAACCCTCCCACAAGTATGCCTTCATTCACATGGTGAGAATCTTGTAAAGGGGAGATAAAGTTGATTCAATTCAGTAGCAAAAGCCAAAATGCTTGTCGAGATGGATTCCAGAATTACGAAACTGAGAAATATAGCACAGACTGACTTTGAAAACAAAGTAGCACTAAAAACTTAGGAAATAGCTAAATTAGAACAAGCTAGGGATGAAGAGGAGAGAGCTGAGTTATATTTAAGAAGACCCTCACTTCATATCACCCTGTAATAACGCCAAGCTAAACCAAAAAATTAGCAAGCAGGATATAAAAGCAGCTATAAAATCAATGGCTTCAGGTAAGGCCCCCAGTCTTGATGAGTTTTCAATGGTACTATATAAATCCTTTATTAAATTACTAATGCAACCACTAAAGATGGTTTATAATAATGTGATGTATGAGGAGATCCTCCCTAACTCCATGTGAGACTCCCCTAACTCAGGAAAGGTCACAGGAAGCTGGCCAATTACAGACGCATTTCTCTTTTAAATGTCAAAAAATCTTTGCAAAGATCTTAGCCCTGTGCCCCAGCCCTTTAATCTCTAACCTTGTAATCTTTCCATAAGTGGAGTTTATGCAAGGAAGATCTAGGTAAGCAGGGATTGAAGAGTATACTAACATATGCCATCTTAGATGATTTCAAATAGGCATTGACTCGATATATTGGGACTTCATAGAAAGGATGAACTTCCCAGAAGAATTTATGGGAAGTGATAAAAGTAATATATAGCTCACAGGAAGATAGAGTTTTACAGAATCTTCACTATCCTCACTCCTTTCTCTAGAGAGGGGAACCAGACAAGGGTGCCACCCAAGAGGGGAACAAAACAAGGCTGTCCCCTCTCTCCATGCGTGTTTTTTCTTGTAACAGAAGCCCACATAGGCAAGATTTTCTACATTAAAGGTTATCATGGATGGGATGCCTTGGGGGAGGATATCCATATAATGATGTTTGCAGACAAACATTTGCTTCTAACAGACAGCCTTGAAGAAGAAGATGCCTTATTGATCCATTTGAAATTAGAATAATTTGTGTTAGTATCCAGGCTGCAGATTAACTCTTCTAAGAAATATTTTTTTCTAGCAAATCCAGAAGCTCAAGATATAGTGGCTAATAGCTCTCTTCCTTTCTTTAAGTGGTATAAATCTCCTCCCAGACACTTAGGAATCCATCTCACCCTTCCCATTCATAACACGATAAACTTAAACTTGAATTTGCTCTGGGGGGAATTATTTAAGCCATTATATAGCTGGAAGAGACTAAGGCTCAACTTAGTACATCAGGTAAATTCACATAAAATTATGTTTTTTCACAGATTATATTATATATTGAGGCAGTTATCAATTTCCCAACCCAACCTACAGCTGACAAAGATAACTAAACTGATGCTGAACGACACCTGTGATGGCAAAAAGAAGAGGGTTAAAAACCATATTTTATATACTAAACCAAGGGATGGTGAGCTTGGGTTGTCCAACACTAAAAAGTTTGCTATGGCTCACTCGCTCCTTATGGTCCTGTCAATGAATAAATGAGGACCCCCCCTTAGTATGGGCAAAGATGGAAGCCAAATTGTCAGGAGGTATATCTCCACAAGTGATCCTTGGGTTTAAGAATACTCTCCTAAAACACTTAAGGCAGTGGCACTGTCTAGCAGCAACCTTTCAGGCTCTAACACAGCTGTGTAAGTGTACAGGCAACGAGTACCTGGAGATAATGATTGCCCTAATTTGGGGACATCCTGAAATACAGATAGGAGACTCAAAAATCCAGTGGCTGGATTAGGAGAAAAGAGTAATTTACTTCATCTTATACAGGAGGCAGATTCTGCCCCTCCACTAGCCTGTCTTGAATACCTTAGGGGGAAATGCAATCAGAAAAGAAGGGATGTTTGGAAATACTTTCATCTCAAGCATGTAATAGTTTCCTCATCCATCTCAGAGGCACTCAGACATAGAACTCCCCCTTACTGCAACTCCTAATAAGAGCAGAGGAAGAAGTGAGAGAGCTGGGCCTTAAAACAACTCATGTCTATCAGAAACTCACATACCCCTAGTCCGTCAAGACCCAACAAGCAGTTAAAGACAACTTGCAAAGCTTAGAGTTCCAAGCCACTGCTGCACAGCTGGACAATCAGCAAAGGTGGGCGAGAAAGTCAAGAGTGTACTCCTCTCTATATGAGCACCACTTAAAACTGATTTATGGGGGATACTGTTCTAGGTGCAGTAGAGGTGGATTGGGAGTAAAATATTTAATGTACAGGATGTGGCACAAATAACCCAGGAATTGTGCACAGATTTATTCAGAGCGCTAAATTGGTTATTGTATGTAGAAACTTAATAAACATGTCTGCTAAAGCAGATGAATCTGTGCTCTCCCTGTCAGATGACTGGATCTACTTTCAGTCCAAAACCTTCTTCAAATTGCAGTCCCCAATAAAGAATTGGGTAGTTTTAGTGATCCTTATTTCCAGACTATACATAGGCTCTGTGTGGGAATATCTTCAACAGATCTCAGTGACAGGTTGGCATTCATTTATTGCTAGATATACCAAATGTATGTTTGATTTGGACCTATCTCATTCCTTACCTCTGGCTAGCCAGATCTTGGCAAGGAATATATTAGAGATAAAAGACTTAAGTATATTTGATGATCAATGGCTACCTACAAACTATAATTGCAGAATGTCATGGCTGGAGTAAGCTGTAGATGGCGCTATTCATTAACTTCACTAATTGCAGAATGTCATGGCTGGAGTAAGCTGTAGATGGCGCTATTCATTAACTTGACTGCTGTTATCTTTATTTTTCTCTACTTCATGACATATATAGTGGCTAATTGTTTACAACCAACTGTTCCTTCACTACTTCATGACATGTATAGTGGCTAATTGTTTAGAACCAACTGTTCCTTCACTAGTTCATGACATATATAGTGGCTATTTGTTTACAACCAACTGTTCCCAGATGTTATACAATCAGATCTGAATAATAAAAAAAACAAATCTCTCCATTACTGTATCATAAACTCATTTACTTCTACAGTCCCTGTGTCAACATGTAGACTAAACTGCTGTCAAACCAAAAAAGATGCCATGTTTTTTTCACTTACTATAGAAAGAGATCAGTCCCTATTGCAAATAAATATCCAGAACACCTCATTTAAAAAAAAAAAACTTAGCAATAGAAAAAGCATTTGTTCACTTAACAAAAAAACTGAGTAATACAAATTGTGCATTTAAACACACAACACACACAAAACAAAACAAACACACAAACACCCTAAAAGCAATAAAACTATGTATGAAGAGTACATCACACTCATCACACAGTTACTTTACATATTGAAATAATCATGCATAAATGTATGCCTAGAACAATTCCTTTCCCTGAAGCCTTGTACCAATCTCCTTGCAGACCTGACTTATTGTTATGGCTTAATCAATATTCATCATCATATGTTTAGAGGCTGCTATCCTGTCCCCTAAGGGTTATCCAGCTGCATGAAGGTAGGCTGGTTTATTCAGCCAACGCCTTTATATGGATCAAAGTACACAGTGCAACACTACAATTAACAAACAATCTCAGTATGTTGTCAGAAAAAAACATCTAATTGCTTTGATAAGCCCGACTCTATTTAATAGTACAGGTTCCTTCTTTTTTATGTGCCCGACTAAAATGTGCAACATTCTGAGGGTTGCCTGCTACACTCAGGAAGCCTGTATGTTTTCAGTTGTAATGAATATTGAACAATGAACATTTAATCTGTATATAACTAAAAGCATGAACAATGTTACATATTAACTGTAATAAATCTTTATCCATGAGTATTACTGAGTACGTAACTTGGATGTCACACTCTCCGTTCTTTTGTTATGATGCTCAAAGGGTATCTGTTAGGTAATGCAGGCCTAGAGTACACATATAAGCATTTTATAGCAGCAACCTGGGTTATACTATGGTTAGAGACAGAGCTAACCATCAAATTAATTCGAAGTACCCTTGTCATTATAAAGTAATGCCTCTTTGCTTTTTTTTTTTTTTTTTTTTGATAAGACTGTATCTTCCCTTCATCATTATCCAAAATTACAAGCTATAACAGGCCAGTGTTTGCCTACAGATATTTATTGCACTTGCATGTCAGTCTAAATGTGGGAAAATCACTGGGCTTATTAGTTTGTTCTTGTTCTCATATTTATATTTGAAATGTTATATAATATTACTTTAAAATTAGGTAATATCGAGCCAAATGGCTACTCCCCACAGGAGTAAGAAAACCGAAAACCACTATACTGAGTCACAGCAACTAAACAGCAGTTATTAGTTTCTGTAGTAGCTCTGAACAGATTACTATTATATCCACAAAGAGATCACGTGAGTTAGCACGCCTGCTCATTTAACTCATGGAGAAAACCAAAATGTTCCCATCACTAGGGTCAGTTATTTATACATATATAATCAGGTGGTCTCTTGTCATGCTATTGAATTTGTCCTTAGCAGTGTCAAAAAATGTACTTCTTGATAACATTTCTTAATTATGCATCAGTAATTCACATTGTCCTGCTCTTCGCCAAGGCAATGAATCTGATATAGCTCTGCAGACTAATACACAACTATATATTGAGTTGTGCATTTTTATACTTTTGTTGGCCTTCTGAGCCCACTGGATAAAAGCAGCCCTTTTCTGGAGCAACCCAGGAGCCCTGGCTGGCTAAGTGACTTATTTAGAGTCACACAGTAAACAAAATCAATAAAATGTGCACACCAGAATGGCCATGCCTGCATGAAATCGGAGTGGTGGTCTTTAATACTGTGAGCAATTCTGTCAACCTGATTAAATAGTCAAGCAAACAGCAAGATAAATGCAATTGGGGTGTAGGTGTAATGTCCCCTCATGGGTACGGCAAGGGACAACAATATACTGTAGTATGGATCAACACAACAGCTTAATATCTGGACACAAATATTTTGAATGATAAATGTAGTTGCATCACTATTTTTAAATGTTACTACCAGGGAGAATGATACACACTAGACATCCCAAATTTACAACTAGAAAGCAGGTTATGCAAGGCAAAACAGCTAACCATCATAACTGAGGGAGCTACATTGAAGGTAACTTACTGCAGGCAAAGGAAATTCTCCACTGCATCACACAGACAATCATCATAATATAGCAGTGGTTATATACACAACAAGACTTTGTAACTTAATTTCTTGGTCAGTATTAGGGTTTCAGCTAGGCAGATTATGTTATTACAAATAATGTAATCTCATGAGATAGCCATTCAAAGGTAGTAGAAAAAGAGGAAGATCTTAAGTTTATTTAGTTCAGATATGGTTTGCTGCGAGCCATAAGTAGCCACATTTCTTCTTCAATTATCCTGTCTTCTGTGTCCTATGTATTAGTCAAATTTGAAACCTTACTGTTTATATCCACTGAATTGCTGCCAAAAACATTTATAAACTATTCAAAGTGGAAATTTACTTTCCCCACACCCCCAAACGATAACATGTTTGGAATAGTATTAGAGAACCTTTATGATCCATCATGTAAATTGTGTCTTAGTTCACTTAAAAAATTAACTACTGTATGATATTACTTTTGGGAAGCAACAAGTTTTGAACAATATAGTTGATGTTTTTGGCTTGAAAAAAATAGTTTTCATGCTCTAACTTTCTGTATCCATAGTCTATCTTTAACCACCAAGAGGAGAAAGACTTTTTTTCTTTTACAATTAATTTTAAGACTGATACACTCCAGAAGATTAACACTCACTGGGATAACGGAAAGGAAGATGCTAAAGGAAGTGAGGACAAGGGACTTTTTCTAGAAAACTGAAAATGATAAAACAATTCTCACATTCTTAAAGCTGATTTATAAATGGGTATATTCCTATACAATGGGGTAAATAAAATGTTATCTTTGAGCAAATTTTACCCTTTAGTGGATATTTATGAGACAAAATATGTAAAATTTGGGATACTACAGCAAGTAATAAAGAAAAATCTGTAAAGCGTAGTATGAAATGGAGGTGGATATTTTTACATGAAATGTGTTTCGAATGAAGAAAATAACAGATTAGATGAACCAGAAAATGAAACAAAAGAAAATGCTGATTTAGAAGAAAATAAGAAAGAATTTTATTGTTAAACCCAAAATCGTTAGTAGAAACCTAGAAAAAAGAACGACAGTGGGGAGATAAGTATAAATTCTAAATTATTGCAATGCAGGGAGTTAAAATTGCCCATTTAAGTACAAGAAATAAATTCAATCAGATAGAGTAATTAAGAGAAAAAGTAAGTGAGCAATAAAATGTGTTACAATAGAAAAGGAACATTCTTCAAGTATTGCATCACTAAATGTTAATATTATAAAAAATGAATTAAGTATGTTTGATATTGTAATGGTTTGAGCAACTGGAGAGAAATGTTAATCTACATAATATTAGATTTGTAAATTAATTTGAATGAGACAAGCTTAGAGTGAGATGGAATGGAGAGAGCCTGAGCATTTGGTAAAGAGATTCAGGGAGATTTGCATATTGAAATTATTATTTCAACATTAATGAATCAGAAATAATGCTTTGTCTTTTCTTTTTACTTCAGCAAGAGACATATGAAAATTTGTATCATACGTGTTCCTTCTTTTGATAGATGAAGGCAGGACATTTAACTAAATGGAAAATTATTTGTTAATTATTACAGATATTTATGGATTGGAGATTTTAACTATCCAATAGGAAAATGTAGCAAAATAAAAAGGAGGAGTGTTGTGCTGTACTGGTCCACTGATAGAAAGACATGATGTGATACATTTTGTTGAATGAATATATGCTGGTCATACATTACAATATTTTCCATAGGAAAAAGCATGGAAAGGGAAAATTCTGGAAATAAGCAATGAAAGGGTGTTAGAAAAGGACATCTTAAATGCAACAGGCATAAGAAATGCTTCAGGTGAATAATATACTTGTAAAATCAAATGGATAATTATCACAGTTTTAGGTTTGTTTGTTTGTTTGTGTGTTTGTTTGTTTGTGCGTTTTATAATCATTATGTGGAAAAGTTGGTGAACGGGAATATAAAGAATCTGGCTTTTCCAATCACAAACTTTGTGGTTTAGAAGAGGAAGGTATGAGGATCATTAATAAAAAGAAAGATACCTTTAGACTTGATAGTGAGCTGTTGACTGAAAGTGATACAGTTGATTATGTAGTTCTCATGTGGAATGACATTTATTACACAAGGCCACTTTATAATAGCAGGATATTATAGTGATTAATTTTAAAAGACAACATAAGTTCAGGATACCTGTTTCAAGTTAGGAAAAGATGACCAGCATGTACCAGTCCAACAAAATGCATCACATCAAATCTTTTATTCTATCAGTGGACCAACATAGCACAGAATTCCTCCTTTTTATTCTGTCATATTTTCCTATTTGAAAGGTGATAAATAAATATAGGAGATTTGGCAAAGAGATACATGGAATTTAAAAGAAAACTGTTTGGATTGTAATCTAAAAGAAATGTTTCAAAAGAGTAAAGAGAGAATGTAGGAATAAAGTCAAAAGCAGAAGTGTGCTGTTAATGGAAATAATGATGCCTTTTCTCCTTTACTGAGTATTAAAGTTGGAAATGAAGTGGAAATGGTAGATGTAAAAAGCAAACAAGGTGTTAGAGGAAATAAAATATATCATAATGGTAGTCACAGAATACTTGGAGGATATACATGAATAAAAAAATAATATGGTTCATTTAACATGATATTATGAAGTTCAAAAGTGAAGATGTTGAAAAGTTAGGATGACAAACTTTTATGAACAATTCTGCTAAATTTGTGAAATAATTTAAATGAAAAAGTTCTGCTAAGAAAATAGATACAAGTTTTTTTAATGCTTGCAAAGGTGGCAAAAATATTTGTGTGTGTGTTAAATGAGTGGTCTAAAGAAAGTACAGGAGCAAATGGCATATGCACCACCACAATTAGGTTTATCTGAAAAAAAAAAGGTAGAGGAGTTTTGTGAAGTTAGGGTCATTTAAGATAAGTAAAAGTCATTGTAAAGCTCCAGGAGTCTTTTCTCAGATGATGAAGTCAACACCCCAGTTGGGCAAGACTGGGAATGACAATAGGATAGGAGATGATAAATATAAGTTATACGGAAGGGTGCTATAGGTGTACCCTATGTTTAGGGCTGAGAAATGGACAAGTGTGAAAAGATTTATGGAAACGAGTTAGTACGGAGGTAGGCATGATCTAAAGAGGGCTCTGCCTAACTGAATAATCTTTATCCAGTTTTCAACAGGACTTATTAGGCACTTTTTCTATGTGATTCCTCCCAACCCACACATCCTGAGCATTCAGCCTTCCTTAGTTGGACCTAAACCCATTTAATCCCCTAAGGTGGGCATTTCCAGTTTACAGTAACAGTTCTACAGAAGGTCTGTCATTCATGCAGCTGTGATGGTCATTTTCTTTCACTTGAGTCCTACCAGTGAAGGCATTCACTCCACCATTTGTATTTGTCCTTAAACTATTTTTCTTCCCTTCCATTGGTCATTTGATCATTTACAGCCAATCTTCTCATACCTCATACTCTTCCAGGAGCCACCAATAGAGGGTCAGCATCTCCAATATGCTCCCAATCCCCTCATATGTTGCACACATCTGGGCTTCCAATAGGGAAGAGCATTAGGATATTCCCAGTCTGTCCAATAACTCATATCACCAGGGAGCCACCAATGAGACACAAGCTCCCATCCAACCAGAAGAAACAATCAATCCATAAAAAAAAGTAGAGTTCCCTCACCGGACCTCCAGAATGAGAGTATTTATAATACAGGTCCTTACCTCTTTCCTAGGTGGGTCAGAGGGCATGTGACTTGTATCATTGCAAAGAGGAACTGTGCTCTTTCCTTTCTGCAAGTATATGCTCCCATGTGCCCACAGCAAAGGCTACTGCTATGCCACTTGGTTGTCTAATGCTTGCCCATGGGCCATTCCTTGAATCTCTGCTACTCCTCTGAGAGATGTATTTCACTAATTGGCCTAATCTGTCCCTGTCCAACCCAGGATATGCACATCCATTCACACTACACTAGAGTCTGCAAGTATCCAACTTACTAATGAAACAAGTCACCTGTACAACAGTCATGTCTTTATCCCTCTGCATAATAGATCCAACTGCTTATTAGGCACTTGTGAGTTTTGTACCTTAGGGAATAGAACTTCAAAATTAAAGGGGGGGAGATTGGAATTAAATGTGAATATAACTATAACATATGCACTCTAATGATAATATTGATAATACTGCTGTTTTAGAGTAGAACTTGACATTTTGGGTCAGATTTTGTTTTACACATATAGAAATAACCAATATAAATCAGGTAGTGAGTGCAGCTGTTCCAAAAAGCAACTCAAATTGTTATAATGTATGCATTTTTCTGTTACAATGTTATCATGTATTGATGTTTATGAATGCTGTATCACTGGGTGTACCACTGGATTGTACATGGAATGTTTTCTGTAACTATGACAAAAAAGCAGAGCCACAAAATATACTAATTAAAATATCTCCTCAGAATAGCAAAATACCGCTTCAAAAATATAAGACATTATTTACGTTTCACAATCATGAGACAAGGAAGTATTAGCAGCTGGTCCTTTTGTACCATGTATATTGAGTGGCATATGTATTGTCAGAACACAAGTGCTCAAAACGTGCTTTTGAGTAGTAAACCAAATACTGTGCTCTTGTTCAGAAAAGCACTTGTTTTATATAAAAAAATCAAGTATTTGTTTTTGTTTTTGTTTTTTGTTTTTTGTAATGACAGATATAGACTTGACTATAATTAATGTAACAGGAGGGTAAGAGGATGAGGGAAGTTTTCAACATGCATAAAATACTTTATTTGACTTTATGAATGCTTCCAATTTTTTTTATCACACATTGGTTCATTCAGCAATGAATGGCTGAAATTCTATCCCACACCTGTTTCTATCATTACCACAGGTCTGTTATCAGTTCTTAAATATATACATCCTGCCACCTAATCCACCACCACCACCCCCACACACACAAACACATCTTCTACATTCTTCTGTAATGCCACATGCAGCAAATTTGTTCTATCTTTTTTTAATGCTTCTGGCATAACAAATCATCTCCTTCCATTAATCACACCCTTTGTTTTCTTATTTATTGTGTCCTGTACACTTTCTATCAGTATCTACACCATCATAAAAATGCACTTCTGCAAACAACAGGGAAACTATCTTATAATGTTCAAGTCTAGCTTTGGACACCTGTGCCCCTTTGCACTTCTGTAATGTAATGTTTGCTATAAACTGTTTGGTGGTATTAAGGCAACGAACTCTTCCCTGTAGACCTGGGTATTGATTTTATCTATCTCCACTTCTAAAAGTTAGTGTTTCAGAGCAAACCACTTAACCAAAACTGTGGTCCTGTACCACTTATGAAAATCACAATTTGTGCCTAGTGGGCTTACCTAATTAGCTAATAAAATATAGCACCTGATTCTTTCCAGCATTCTGCTATGCACTTCTTTCTAGTGACATCTGCTTCTCAGTCACTCGGTCACTGAATTCCATTTTCAATTCCCATTGTTGCCTTTCACCCAATGTGACAAAGCTGCTGACCTTCCTAACTTCCTGTGTTATTCCACTCTTCAATTGCCGCGTTACCATCCGCACCACTTTTTGTGTCAGGTCACTTGTATCTGTCTTTTCATTCCCTTACTGCCTTTCAAGTGCTTTATTTCCTTTTTCAGGTGTCATGCCTGGCAGTTTCCATTCACACCAATCTCTGCCTAACCTCTATACCTAGAACTCCAAGCAATTCGCTTTCCTATTATGTACGTACCAACGAAACCAACAAAACTCTGCTTTATTCCTTATGTTATTCACCTTCAGTTTTGTCTTTCTCATGCAGTCTTACATTAGCAATACTTCCAGACCCAGCATTCCTACCCCATCTTTTCCCAAAGTATCCCAGCTTGCAGTATTTCATCCAATATGACCGCTATCCTTCATTTTCCTGTCCTTCACAGCACCAGCAGCAACAGCGTATTTTTTGTCAATTAGCATATTTAGCCAGATCTCTGTTTCCCTCGCCGGCTTACCTCTCAGATTAATTCCCACATCATCTTACTCAGCCTCCCTATCCATCCCATTTGACATTTCTACTCTGTACTCTGATTTTGCTCCATTTTTGCTTCTCTATCACATCATCGAATCTTTACTCCTTGCCCTGTTTGCTATCTTCCCCTGATCAGGGGCAGCCTAGCAGTGTTTCCCTTGCTACAGATGCCCCTATCTCTCCACCACACCATCACCATTTTGATGGGGTATAGTGTCCTGTCAGTCATCTTATTTTACCTTCCATCAATGTTAAATTCCTGGAGGGACAAGCTTGCCATCAGTATTACCCCATATACCCCTGTTACTACTAGTATATTTAAATTCAAAGGTTGTTTGAACAAAACTTACAGAAAAGCATCGTTCCATGCATCTTTTAATATGTGAAAGTTTTCTTTTTTTTTTGTTACTCTTAAGTAACTTACTAATACTTACTATTCCTTCAGTACTCATGTATACCTTGCATACTCAGTACTTCACTGCATATGTACAATGGCTTTGAATTCTCATCATTATTTTTAAATGTCAGAGCACCTGTCTAGCTTCACTGTTGAGATAATTCACAACGTGTCATATAGTTCATGTTATTCATAACTATCTGTTTTATTTAATTAATTGCTGTTTGTTATCCTGGAAAAACACTAAGCATGGCTGCCCTTTTTCAGCAGTAATCTAATACCACTTTCTGGATAACTTGACGTGCGTACATTCTAACTGGAGACTGAGAGAATCAAACCTATGACTACAGTAAAAAAACTTATTAACAACTTAACAGCCTTAACTCTCTGATGACTTGTGGTTGCATTTATACAATAAGTGTTGATTTTTACTCCACTGGCAACATAGTCGTATGGGTGTTCCTAATATTAAAATTCATTTATCTAATAAATTAAAGAACAATTTAAATGTTCTATTATTTAGTGCAATTATTTTCCATATGAGAATGACAAAAATAGTGTTTTGCATTTCTTCTAAGTCTCTTAACTATACATACTTTGCTGATACAGCCATTCTTGAAAACATTACTGGTTCCTTCCAGCACCTTCAATACAGAACAGAGAATCTTACTTGGACTAAGTAAAAACCACACGACTGCTTACTCTGTATTTGCATGTCACTGTACATCTACAAGTATATGATCCAATCTCTTACCCCTGAGATGCGAAAAGAAAAAAAAAGCATGGTCTCCACACTTGACTTTTTGAGTGAGAAACAATCACACAAAAGTAAATAAGCAAGAGTCTTAGTAATCTCTGTGGCATTGTTCACTTAAACATGACATGTTTCCTAGTGTGCACTTGTAAGCTTGGTAATTAATTGCATTCCACTAATAACATAATTAGATAACTGTCACATCCCTACAAATTGCTATATGTTTATCCACACAGGAAATGTTCATCTGGCTAACTTAGACATTGTGTCAAGTCTTCCCTTCTGTGTTGTGGCACATTTGTCAAAAGCAAACAGTGAATAACGTTCAGCTAGAGATAATTGTCTGAGAATCGTGACATCATAAAGTGCCAGATATGGAGATTACCCCTCCCCCCTTACTTATATAACCTACTCTAAGGCCTAATTGGACCTTGGTGTAGGCTATACTCCTTGATAAAATGAAAAAGAGAGCTGGCTCAATAACTTTTTGGCAGTACATCAGTCGTAAGATATCATTAGGTAACTCTACATTTAGCCAGTCAACGTACAGCTTTGCTTTCCAACAGAACCTTTACAGTTTCTCCCATGTTGTGACCTCAAACTGTATACCGTAAGACCAGACTTTGGGCAAAATAGGATAGTCTTCACTCCACAGTCAAGCTGTCTTACTACAAAATCCAGTAAACACTGATGTAACCTGAAATTACAACAACTGCAGATGGCTGAGCTTAAAAATGGCATCTTTTCAATGAAACTGACAAAACTTAAAGGACAATAAAAATGTACAGGTCTTGTTTTAGTTAATATGGCCTTTATTTACTCAGGGTACAAGCAGCCGTCTGTCAACTGCATTACTCATTTTGCAGCAGGTACCCATAAACAGTGGATTGTGCAAACATTATTCTATTACAGTGGCTGAAAAACACTAGAAACATGAGCCACAAAGCATCACAGAAAATGAAGAAGTCTACATCACACATGATCATCCATTTCCAACAGTTCAAAACATCGATTCTAGAAAAACCAGATATAGTGGTCCAGGAAAATAAGACAAAAGTAGCATTCATCATTGAAATCACCATACCCAGTGACTACAATGTCCTGTGTACAAAGAGAGACACAAAGTCATAAAATATCTGGATTTGCAGGCAGAAATGTGAGCAATGTGGAATAAATTAGGTTCATATGTTCAAAGATTACTACTAGGCTTTCTACCCGTGTGGGCCATTTTAAGCCTAGCCAATTATCCCATGTGAGAATCAAACCCTGCACCTTCTGTCCATAAGGCAAACACCTTAAGCATTAGGCCAGCCTCCCACCCTAAATAAACAACCTCTTCAAGTATTGAACCCAGGACCCTGCACACCATAGCCAAAGTGATTTACCACTAAGCCATGTCAGATATACCCAGACAGTTCCAATAGTAGTAGGAGCAATAGGTCTTATAAAGAAGAGTCTACAAACATATTTAGATATGCTACCAATACATGTAACTCCATATGAATTGCAGAAGGAGTCATTACAGGGCACATTGCAGGTGCTGCGAAGAGCACTTTTGTCTGACATCAAATAGTGAAACAATACTAATTTTATGAACTTTAATCATACTTTGACTTAGGAATGGGGTCCATTCCCATCATGGTATTAGAAACCCAAAATACTTGGAGAAATTAAAAGAGTAGAAGCATATAGACATCTCCAGTTCATAGACTGGGTAAAGTAAACATGAAATACAGTACACACACATATTGTGTGCATTTGGGTAGACAGAGCATTTGCTAATACACTCCATATGAACTCTTACTACTTATTAGGCAACAAAATATGAATGCAAAACTGCATGTAAGAGTTTCTCTCTATGAATACACTCTAATCATCATTCAGAATACAAAATCCACAATTTTATGGATGTTGTGATCACTTCAATGCCCTAGGATACACAATGTGGACTACTTAAACATACCTGGGAGTTGTTCACCTGTTTCAATGGAGTGACAGATAAGTTAGGGAAGAAACTGTAGTTGTGTATAAAAAAGGAAAAGCTATTAACATTTTTTTAGAGAAGGGTGAAAATCTTTGGAACTTAACATCTTACAAAAACGAGGCACTACAGAGTGTGACAACTGTGGGCAGTGCAGATTTATTTTGGTAAGCGATGAAATCAAGATCAACATTGTCCTTATCAAAAGTACTTCTCCTTGTAACCGCAACACATTTGACGTTGTTTATTTGGCTAAGTGTCAAAAATGTTTTTGTTATTACATTGGAAAAACTAAAAGGAAGCTAAGGGAGCATATATATGAACACATTTTAGATGTTAGAAAGAACAATATGAACAACTCCCTAGCTAAACACACGTTTGAACATCCAGATTGTTTTTTTTTTGTTTTTTTTTTTTTGGTCTTGATTGTGTGGCAGTAAATCCTAGAGGTGGTCCCCAGGAGGATTTATGGTAATAAGAGAGCTGGTTTGGCAACACAGATTCAATGCTTGCAAAGTTTCCTGGTCTTAATGATCAAGTTTCTATTGTGAGTGTATTGAGGTTAAAATCATATCAAGTTAAAAAGTGATGCAATATACTTTTGCTACAGTTTTATAACTAATTTGGAGACGTTTTTATGATTATTAAGTGTTTTGGATGCAAGAGTACTAAGCATTTTTTTTTGTTATTGATGTACTTTATCTTGAATGTGAAATGCTTTAATTAGGGGATGTGTTTTAATACATTTTAATCTACGAGGGTATAAAACTGAGCCTTTTTTCCCTATGGTATCACTCTGAAGAAGTCTTGATACTTTTTGACAAAAGTGCTCAGTTTGTATTAATAAAAACAACTTTGGTCTATTTCATTGTGGTCCCTTGGTGTTTGTGACAGTGTTTGGCTACCTGCAAATTTTTGACATGTGGAGTACTTTCTGTGTTGGTTACTAGTTTCATGAACTTTAATTATACTTTGACTTAGGAATGGGGTCCATTCCCATCATGGTATTATAAACCCAAAAGACTTGGAGAAATTAAAAGAGTAGATACATATAGACATCTCCATTTCATAGACTAGGTAAAGTAGACATGAAATACAGTACACACACATATAATGTACATTTTGGTAGACAGATATTTTGCTAATACACTCCATATGAACTCTTACTACATATTAGGCAACAAAATGTGAATGCAAATCTGCAGGTAAGAGTTTCTCTCTATGAATATTCAAATCATCATTCAGAATACAAAATCCACAATTTTATGGATGTTGTGATCACTTCAATGTCCTGGGATATACAATGCGGACTACTTAAACATACCTGTATAATGGTTATATTTACATTGTAAAACAAGTATCATGATTTAATGAATGTCAAATGAAGTTTTCAATTGATTAATTAGATTATTCAAGGTCCATATGGGTGTGTGAGTGTATCTGCATGAAAATGAATATGTTTGTATGCATTCATAGACACTCACTTCCATCTTTTTATATATATAAAATCTGCCATGTGTTTTTAACCACTAATTCAAGTACCATTTTATAGCAGTTTCATCATCATAAATGTGAACGTTATTAATCTTTGAGGTTGTATCTACTTATATACAATAACAAACACATTCCAAGGAACAAATTATGCCATAATAAGACCACATCCAAGTACGTCCTAAAGTATTAGGCACTTGCAATAATTGCCTTTTGAAGCAATGTACTTTTACTGGGATATAACCCACATAACAAATTGTATTAATTCAATTAGGAAATGGGCCTGCCACATAAGAAACATGTATAAATATATTTTCAAAAAACAAAGAAACTGGCAAGAGAAATAAATCTATACAAAATAAAATGTATACTACAAAAGTACATCTGATTAAATTGCCTCCACCAGTACGAATATTACAGATGACTAAACACAGATGTGAGCAAGTTTGTTAATTTTAAACTGTGGTACGTTATAGACAGAAAGTTGCACAAACATAACTTTCAGCAATCATAAGGTAGTATAAGGTCTGTAGTTCTGCCAAAAGCAAAAGAAAATGTCAACTACATGCAGCTTATTTTTATCTATGTGTTGGCAGTTCATTTCAATATATCCCTGCAGCTGTATATGTAGATAAAACAGAGAGCATCAAACAGTTCCAATTCTTTTCTGTAATCAGGCAACATTAAGCACAGGAAAACTATGACACTCTTGTTACAGCAAGCTGTTTGGTGATGGTGTGTTGTGAATATGAGATATAACTATAACATATGGTATGTTGCGAATATAAGTTATAACATATGGTGTGTTATGAATATAAGATATAACTATAACATACGGTGTGTTGTGAATATAAGATATAACTATAACATACGGTGTGTTGTGAATATAAGATATAACTATAACATACTGTGTGTTGTGAATATAAGATATAACTATAACATACGGTGTGTTGTGAATATAAGATATAACCATAACATACGGTGTGTTGTGAATATAAGATATAACTATAACATACGGTTTGTTGTGACTATAAGATATAACTATAACATACGGTTTGTTGTGACTATAAGATATAACTATAACATATGGTGTACTGTGAATATAAGATATAACTATAACATACGGCGTGTTGTGAATATAAGATATAACTATAACATACGGTTTGTTGTGAATATAAGATATAACTATAACATATGGTATGTTGCGAATATAAGTTATAACATATGGTGTGTTATGAATATAAGATATAACTATAACATACGGTGTGTTGTGAATACAAGATATAACTATAACATACGGTGTGTTGTGAATATAAGATATATAAGATATAACTATAACATACGGTTTGTTGTGACTATAAGATATAACTATAACATACGGTTTGTTGTGACTATAAGATATAACTATAACATACGACGTGTTGTGAATATAAGATATAAGTATAACATACGGTGTGTTGTGAATATAAGATATAACTATAACATACGACGTGTTGTGAATATAAGATATAACTATAACATATGGTGTGTTGTGAATATAACTGTAACATATTAGATTACTCCTAACTCATGCAGCAGAGTGAATCAATAGTAAGATCTGAGTCTCATAACACCAGAGCCTTGAGTTCACCCCTGAAGCTCATTCCTAATCTCAGAACACTGTCTGTGTTAAATTTGTATATTCTTCCCATAAAAGAGTCCATGGACTAGCCTACTTACTCTATTCAGTTTGGTCTGAAAGTATGCTGTGTATCAGTGTTAGTTGTACATGAACACCCCAAGTTATTTTAGTCTGGCATGTCCACAACTAATGATTGTCATAATATTTATATGTAAGGACAAAGGAAAAGATAACTTTTAGGTGAAAAGTACAATGTCAGTTAGCAGCTGCTCTTTTTTTAAGTTGGTGTAACTGTTCTATACCATCTATGACTTTGCAAAAATATTTTGTCATTGTACTATTGTAGTACAGCTGTGTCCTACTACTACTGTTGCTACTGGTACTACTGCTACCACTACTGTTACTACTATTACTACTACTACTAACACTACTGGTACTGCTACTTGTACTACTACTACTACTACTGTTACTACCATCATTACTACTACTACCACCATCATTGTACTATTGTAGTACAGCTGTGTCCTACTACTACTGTTGCTACTGGTACTACTGCTACCACTACTGTTACTACTATTACTACTACTACTAACACTACTGGTACTGCTACTTGTACTACTACTACTGTTACTACCATCATTACTACTACTACCACCATCACTAATGCTACTGCTACTACTACCACTACTACTACTGCTACCACTGCTAGTACTACTACTTGTACTACTACTACTACCACCACCACTAATACTACTACTACTACTACTACCACTACTACTACTACTACTGCTACTATTGCTACCACTACTAGTACTACTGCTACTGCTACTATTGCTACTACTGCTACCACTACTAGTACTACTACTATTGCTACTACTACTGCTACTACTACAACTTTTGCTACTACATTACTATTAGTGAAAATATGTTTTCCAGATCAGTACAAATAATTATCTATTCATGGAAACACTTTAAAAGCCTATAAATAAACTTTTCAATGTGTTTTTTTTTTTCATTAAATAGTGTTAAAAATACATATACCCTTTTTATTTTTTCTCATTTTGATAAGAATGATTGTGCACTTTTATTACATTTTTATACCTTCCTAGCACTGAAGTCATAGGATGGTAACCTACTGACACCAAAAGTACTTTTTTCGACATTCTTATGTGGAATACTGCCCACTCAACATTCTGTAGACACATGAGGAAGGGCAGTGGTGGCAATAGGTTCCA
>NC_056744.1:540773672-540786172 GCF_019279795.1 Protopterus annectens
ATTTTCAACATATTTGAATAAATGATCAGTAAAAGCTTATTAAGTGTGGAAACTGTTTACAGTAACAGTAAATTAACTCTTGATATAATGCAATAAGGCAAGGGGAATGCATTCTGCCATGATTAATGGCCTCTATCAAAGTAATGACTTTGACATTAAATAACGCTAGTAAATAAATAGAATTCTTTAATTTGATTATTCCACCCTCTCTTTTTTAAGTTTATTGCTGCACCAGTATACAATCATCATTGATGCTTCCAAACATAAATTTAATTAAATGTATCTGATTTGTTGAATTAATGTTTTTGCAAGATAAGACTGTGGATTATATAGTCTGTCCTGCTTTCAGCAGCCCCTCTTTCAATGTCATTAATGCTTAAGTAAAGATTCATAGTAGAAACAAATGTAAAACCAAGCTTAGTGGTAGCTTAGTTAGGTGTCATCAGAAGCACCATATGTTGAGAGATGAGCTGAGAGTTCTGTGAAACATTCAGGAAAATGTTATATATGTACGCACTGTACAATGACTGCCACTTTGTCTACATACAGCACAGTGGATTGATTGTACATACCCTCAAATCTTTCCCAGTTTCTACATATTTACATTTTGCATAAGTCACAAACTGCTGTAATGGTACTGGTTGTCAGCATTCTAACACAATTATGTGATACTACTTCTTATTCTTACTAAAATAGTTAACTGCCCATGCTACAAGAAGTCTTGTTAAAATGCAAGTGTCCTTACTGCATTACAGTGAGACATCTCTCGTATAATAATAGCTGGCTGTTAAAAGCCTTTGTAAACTATTCTAGCTTTTTAAAGGATGGATAATATAGCCCGACTGCTTATAATTTCCCATTGCATTAACACTATTATTGATGTTCTTCTTGCCTGTGTAAATGTGTCATTAGTAACCCGTCAATATATCAATGTATCAAAGTACCAGTAATATCTGGTACGACTGATCTGACGTATGGTAGTGGCAGGCTATTTTACAACAAACGTGAAGATATCTGAAATGATATGTACTGCTAGAAACATAAATTCAGAAGTGAATCTGAATAGCATCGCCATTATTACGTATTCATTTTCTTTAGAATAAATGTGTCCTTTTAAATAGTGTGACTCTGACTATAGTAACAAACTGTTCTCCTGGCCTTATCTAGCACTAGTGTTAATGATCCCGTGAGAGTAATGTAGAAACGAGCTACTGTGATGTACCCTGCAGCCCTTAATACCCACAGAAGCAGGTGTACAAGAAAGTTAACCCATCAAAAAGAGGAAGAAGGGGGAAGGAAAGGGGGGATGGAATGAGGGAAGATGAAAGAAAGCAAGAAAGGGAAAGAAAGAAAGAAAGAAAGAAAGAAAGAAAGAAAGAAAGAAAGAAAAAGAAAAGTGTTATATAGTGCTTCTTTAAAAAGCAACAGGTGAAATAATGGCAGTGAAACTGGATGAGGTGCATCAAATGATTGCCCAAATCTATACGTTTGTCTGCGTGTGTCTGTCTGTCTTGCTACTTTTTCGTCTGCCTGGTAAAAATTCTTTAGACACAAACCCTTTTCAGGAGTTAAAAGGGCCTTTTTATGAATGATATCGTGTGTTAGTGGAACTTATTAGTATCAAAACAGCGTTGATAAAATACAGCTACTTAGCAGCGTTGCAGGCGATCAATTTGTTTGGCTTTCTCAGATCATTTGATGCCGTAAATAAACAATTAATAAACATGCCTGAAATCTTAAGCGCTTTGTCTCTGCACATCTTTATTTGGCATCAAGATCTACTGAAAACTTCTCAATAGCATCAGTTTTGGCCTGTATATAATAAGAGGTTGGTACTTTACCGCTTATTATTTTCTGGGCATCTTTCTCTGTTATTTTGACATTCGTATCGACTTTACTTACTTTTCATAATCATGTTTGCAATATAGTTTCTTCTCTCGGTAAAAGCATGTAGTTTCCAAAGGCTCCATGCATATGACACACGCAACACAGTTTTCATGCCAGAAGCTGTCGTTGACTCGGAGCAGAAACCTGTCTGCTATGACCCTGTTACAGCCCTCGCACATGGTCTTCTGAGCCAGGCCAGCACCTGCAACATAGCCCCCAGCCCCAAAAGAAATGCTTAGAATTAGAAAGGCGTTAACAACTACGCTGACTAATGTTCACTAAATTAAATGCATTGAACAAATTAGCTGAGTCCCCATCATACTTCCCAGCTATCCAGATTTTCGCAGAATGTCCAAATTTTTGCTTGATACTTTTAGTCCATGTCTTTTTTTCTTTTTTCAAATCACCAAGAAATGAATTAACTAAATAATGCCATACATGTGAGCTTCAAACTTCATATCCCTCAGAAAATCCATACTAAACAAATCCTGTTACTCTAGCAACTCCCTAAATTGATATGGGCGATATTTAAAATCTGCCCACGACATGTTTTGTGTCTTTTGTCCCCCCATTTGTTGAGGCTTTATCCCGATTTCTTGCTCTAAGAGGTTTCAAGGTGTGGTCCCCACATTTTTTAAAAAACACATTCTGTTTGTATTTTTGAGCCATAATGACACGTTACGACACTTGTAACATGCCGTTCAGAGATGCTCATGACACATATCAATGGTACATAAAACACTCCTGCGGCTAAATACAGCAGGATAGTCACAAAAAACACACACCAGATCTTAAAACTGCATACCACATTTCAAAATGTCCTAGTACAACCGTATTTACTCATAAAACAAATAGGTGAACATCTACAGACAGTTAAACAATACGGTTATGCAAATTATATTATATTAAACATATAATTAGCTCCTAAATAAAACACTACTGACATCAATACTTTTTGTAGCTAAGTGCACTTTTTTCTTTTATCTTTCTTCGCTCCATATCGCACTCACTGTACATATTAATAAAACAGAGTGGCTCTATATTAAAAAATATAATAGCGCATGAGTGCAGACAATTACAGAACATTATACTCCTCCCTATTCTGTGATTCATCTGATGCATTTATATGTTTACACAACTACCCACATGCCTGCAGCTTATTCAAAACACAATAAGAATGATAGGTCCGATTCATGATTTGATTGTGTGTGTGTGTGTGTGTGTGTGTGTGTGTGTGTGTGTGTGTGTGTGTGTGTGTGTGTGTGTGTGTGTATTAAACAAAACAGGCCATACCTGTCAACTGCCAACTGCTACGATTTTGGAATGGCGCTACGACATTTTAGCCAGAGAGTGACCCCCATTCCTTCTAATTGTACCATTTTCCCCTTGAAGTAACATCTATTTAAGGGCACGGTATTAAATAACAAAACTTGACTGTTGAAAAATTCCTTGTCATTAACAATACAGGATCTAGAAGAAGACCCTCCCATGCTAAAAATAAGAAAATGTTCTTTTTGACCTTGTGATATATGATTTTTCAAGGTTGCCTGGTGCTAAGATTCTTAAACAGAGTTTTGGAGGCGTGAAAAGCACAGGGAAAGCAAACTGGGTCGTCAGATACTGCAGTCGTAACAATATTCAACACCCGATGTTTAAGTAAACGTGCTAATGACTTTTTAGACGTTGACTACTGCAAACACAATAACGGCAATAGATAAATATAGAAACAGTTGTGTGTGTGTGTGTGTGTGTGTTTGTGTGAGTGCGCGTAACATAGATAGATATGTATATAATCTTTAGTTATGATACCAAAGTTTATGCTTCTTTTTAATAAAATTTATACCGTCGAAATGCATGTCCTTTATTTGTTTTACATGCACCCGAAATTATATTAGCATTTTTAAAACACAACCTACCAACATTACTCTTTTTTTTTTTTTTTTTTTGCTTAATATAATACAATTAATTGTAACCGAAAACAAAAGGCAAACAATCACTGTGGTATTGTTAATTGAAAGTTTGACAACAATATTTTAGACAAAATCATATTAGCAAACCAAGAGGGTCCTTAAAAAGTAAGACAATAGACAGGAACCGAAATACTGGCTCTAGAATATTTCTTTTTTCAAGTTAATGAGAGGGACGGTCTAAAATTATCTCATTGGACTGGAATGATCGGATTTACAAGGTATTGCATCAATTTTTATAAAACAATACATGATTGTCATATACCTTGTATCAATTTTAACCACTGTTTTATTATGTCTAATTTGTTATAATTATTTAAACTACAAATGTTTTGTTTTTAAAGACTGTAAAATGATGGTTCTTAAAATGTTTCGTAATAATTTGGAGTTTTACTTCCCGGGCCTCCGCTGAAAATGAGCTCGGACTTTCCCGGTAATCAAATGTCAATAAATAAATACACCATACATGCATACATACATACATACATAATACACATACGCGTTTGAAAGCAGTCTTTCAGATTATTCTAGCTGATGAAATGCATAAATACAAGTCTGTTACCCCATCCACGTGTGTGCGTGTGTGCGTGTGTGTGTGTGTGTGTGTGTGTGTGTGTGTAAACATCTCTTGTGTCAACTCTATCACCAAAAAAGAAAATGGACCTGTCCATATAAATTACAAAGCTCACAGCCCAGAAATGGTTCTGCTTATGGAAAATCAAATATCAAAATGTCAAAAACGCGAGCATTCTAAACTCTAAACCCAGAAACCCCAAGACAGATTTTGTTCAAAAACATACAGACAAGCAGTAGAGACAAATGTTCACCGGATACAAGTAATGTAACAGTGTAAGACCGGAAACTTGACATAAAGCAATTCATCTTTTGCCTTCATTTATCTTTATTACGGGGGTACCAGTAACAACTTCACTCATGTTTAATATAGTTCTGTAGACAAAACTGAATGTTATGCTACTGTCTGAAAAATACAAAATGTAATATCTGAAACAGTTAAGAATCAAAATGCATTATCTTTAAATGGTGGTGAACTTAAACCAGTGAAAACGTTAATCTCTGTGTTTTGATGGTGTCTGGAAAAAGAAATGCGTATTGTCGATACGGTATTGAAAACATGGAAGCTATACAAACCTGCATTATGTGGGACTCTTGTGTATAAACTTTTTTTTACTGCAGTACTACTCTTACTGCAAATGACAGTCCCACTAGCCCAGGAGGAGTCACCAGCGTCGGTACCTGACTAAGAGTAGTGTCACTTATATACGTTTTCTCAAATCTGTGTAAAAAAATGTTTTTTTTTTTTTTTTTTTCTGTTACGTGTGACGGAACTACAGCCACCGGAGCTACCCCAGCCCTAGCAAACAGGGGTGCTGTTTTAACTCCTTTATTTCCTCATTGTGGTTTCCGTTAGCTTAAACTGGCCTGCTTTGGGGCCTAAGCGTAACATGGCGTGTAATGTTAGACTTACAAATGCCTTTTTTTATCAGCCTACCTTGTACTGCTGTAGCTTTTGTCTTCTTTGTGATGCTAGTGTGTTGAGTGCATGTAGGCACAGTTAGGGGATCGTGATTGCAGCTCTGTAACCCTGAGAGAGGAGTGTGAGTGGGCTGCAACAGTATAGTAAAGATTCTCGATTTTCAACCAATGACATACTAATAATTATTTTTACTATTGTTATTATTATTATTTTGTTGTTATTATTGTTATTATTAATAATAATATTAATATGACATAATATAACGCACCTCTCACCTGTCTAGATTTTCGCAAAATGTCCAGATTTGTGCCTCGTATTTCTATTTTTTCTGGAAACTTACTGAGAACTGAAGTCACTAAATAATGACAGCCATTTGAGTTTTAGACGTTATATTCTTCAGAAAATGCATGCCAAAGAAAACGCTATTATTCTATCAACTTTCGACAAGTGCAAGAGCCATATTTAAAAATTGTGCCTATTTTTGGGCCTTTGTCCCCCATTATTTTGCCTTTGTCCACGCGTCTTGTGCTAAGAGGTTGAGAGGTATGCTGCAGAATAATACTAGTTAATGAATATGTGCCTTTGATTAAAAATTGGTAGTAACGTGGTAAAAGATGTTCTAAGCCAACTTTTAATTATTTAAAAATACCTGTGCATTTAGAGGAGGTCAATCTGTTTATATATAGTGTAGCATTTTTGCATGAGGGCTCTGCAGTATTTCTTGAGACTCAAAGGAAGCTCAAGTGCTTTTCAGTGGTTTGAAGGAGGTTTGTTATGAAATGCCTGTAAGAAAGAGCTGTGCACAGCATTGTTACAAACAGTAATATCTTTGTAAATAACCGTGTTTATGGCAGTAGGGAGCAAGAGGTGAATATGAAGCGCAGATAAGTCTGGAGTCACAACATTTAGAAAGATGCTCATATTTTTCTATGATACGTGTGTGTGTGTGTGTGTGTGTGTGTGTGTGTGTGTGTGTGTGTGTGTGTGTGTGTGTAATTGAAAGTTGTGGAGTATAAAATATAACTTTTTGGCAATAGATTTTGACACACCACCGGTTGTTGATCCTTAGATGACATGAACAAGTACACATTCATACTTTACACCTCCTTACTCTCCCTTGTTCAATCACTTCCTTATTTTAATTTCTCCCCGACTTTTTCTAAATATGCCATAACTCTTTTGTCTCTCTCACTTCACATTGAAATTCTTCTTTGCATTATACTAACTTACATTAAATTAAATACATTAAATAAATTAATTGATTAAATTAATTACATGTCTTTATAAACTGTGCGAACGTTCTCTATCTATTAAAACATTGTCATATAATCGTATCTATTCTTAAACAATGTTTTCACATTATGTGTAATCTGGTATAATTATTTAAACCGTAGATGTTTTTTGTATTATTTTTGAAGAATGTAAAATTATTGTTTTCAAAATGTTTTGTCGGGTAATCAAATGTTAATAACGAAAGTAGGCCGAGTACATGCGTGGGTTCGTGTGTGTTTGTGTGTGTGTGTTTCAGTGAGTCTGTGTGCTTGTGCGTTTTATGTATGTTAGCATTTGATGTTAGCGTCATTGAGTTAACACGTAATTATATTATGTTTTATTATATTATGTCATATATATGGGGGGAGGGCGCCGTGGAGCCCTTTGCCTAGGGCACCAGTTGACCTAAGGCCACTCCTGCCAGCATCCACATACAATTCAAACCGAATAGTTCACTTTATATAATGCACACAGCATTTTCAAACTTGCTAGACCTCCACTGAAAAAGCCCTGGACTGGGCATCCCCAGAGTGTCTGGCCTCACCAGATGAGAACTATTGCTTTACAGAAGGCCTTGGACATACGAGTCGTGCACGACATTTAAAAGCGATACTAAAAGCGCAGTGCGCTGAGTGCACTGAGTGAGTCTGTCCACACTCTTGGATGTTCACAGTCCCCCCTTGTGCTGAGGTTAAATTATTCATGCGCTGGGTTCGCATATGGTCTTATTACAATACATACCGAGCTGTCATGTACAACAAATAAACGTGTTTAGGCCATCCTGGTCGTTGCAAAATTTCAGGGGCCTGGGTTTTTTATATATATATATTTTTTCTTTATAAGTCAGGATACCACCCTAGTATTAATGTGTGGCTGCCTTGTTTTATATTGTTCATTCTTCAGATTTTTTTTCTTGTACGGTAGTCCATGGCATCTGTTTGAAAATTATACAGTTTTGGGAATATCTCTCAACTGCCCCTGATTTTTATAGACGCCCCTGGTTTTGGTTCAACGCTTTATTCTTTGTCTCTTAATCCCGCCTAAAACTGGCGAATTTAGGAGAATATGTGTGGACTTCACTTAGTAAATAATTACTATAATTAGATTTATAGACTTATTTTATTTCGAAAAGTTAATAGTACTAATACTTTAAAAGAGGATATTTGCTTGTCCATGCCCATCTGTGCATTTGTCCCTAATTATACAGGTAGTTGGTTGAGAGCTACTAAACCTACTTACTTGGCCAATAAAACAAAAGAGATAAATAACCAAAATAGCAAAATAAATAGCAGACCGTCTAAAAAAACTCCAGTTCTACTTCATCGCATATCACCTACTCAGAGGCGATCTCTGCCTAACATACAAAGCTATATAAAACCCAGAGCTGTTGGACATGCTCCACTTAAAGAAATCCCAATCCCTCCGAGCTACACGCTGTGGGGACCTAAACCTTGTCACCGCAATAAAAAGAACATGCTGGAGGGATAGATTCCTGTCCCAGAGACTTTCCAAACTCTGGAACAAACTATCTATCTATATCAAACAAAGCGCCTCATTACCACTCTTCAAGAAAAATCTTGATGATTGGATAGGAGATAGAAAATTCACCCAGGGGGTCACTTCTGTGGCTCAATAATTTTCTTGGGTGGCGAAAGCCAGGGTACCGTTTGGCTAGGCTTATATAGGCCCTAGGGCCAGCAGCCTAGTACCTACCTATGAACCCATGAATAAAGACTGCAGTTGCAGCGCAGTGCAAATGTTGTACTGCAATGAACTGGAAACATTTGTAAAGGCCGTGTTCAACGCGTCTTGGAGACACTGGAAGGGTTTTCATTTCTGGGATGATAATGTAGGTTTACAGTATATCTTAAGGTTTAGTCGTTGATTTCGGTTCTTAATTTCTGTAAGGCCGTTGTTGGTGTGCGTCTTTTGTCACCATCATTTATTTTCAGCGTTAATGTTATGTATCTAAAAATAAACATACATACATAACTGGCCCGCTGGGGTCTACTCACTTCTGTATGGAATGTGGTCTGTAGATGAAACATGTTTACCAGAAGAAAAAAGCAACGTGAGCTGGTTTCAGTTTTCCCAATTTTTAATTTCTGTTTTTTTTTTTCCTCTTTTCTGCCAATATAGGTTGCGAGTTGTTTTTGCCTTCCACAAGATCTATGTGTCCTAAGTGCCCGACATCTAGACAGGCCTGCCTGTAACACACTGACAGGTAAGTAACCTTACAAGATGTGCAAAAACAAACAAAGGCAAAGGTAAGCTGGTTATGTCACACAATCGAGACTCCACTAATTGTAATGTAAACGTTTTGTCTTATATGTGTCCCGTCATTAGCAACGTAAGTTAACAAATCGCTGTATGTGACCATCATAATAATTTGAACAAAAAAGTACAGTAATCAACGACATAAGTGGCAGCCACATTGTTCATTTAGTAACAATAGCTGTACTTTAATAAGTTTTTTTTTTCTAAAATGAAAGCATCATGAAAACCGAAATCATTCTGATTATAAAAATGCGGAATAATTAAAATAACAGTATTACAGTTTGCAAATCTTAGAATAAAAAAAAAAACTACAGCGAAAGTCTGAAGTTTTTTATGTGTGACTTTGACTATCTGATAATTGGAGCAAACTATTAAGCATTTTAATTACTGATTGCGCTTACCCTCTCTCATTTCATATAAGCTAATTTGAATAATACTTTTTCTAGCTTCCAGATCCCAGATTCACTAATTTTCTTCGTACTATTTAGGATAAGAACATACACATTCCTAAATAAACAATCCATGACTGGCTTCACCATGCATATTGGGTCTAGCAACTCGCAGCCATTTCTGGAAAGTTAATGAACTGCTCTTTTTTCTTAATCTCTAGTATTATTTTAAGACACTGCTATGATTTTAATACCCAGACATGGAGCGTATGTATATACGCATTGCATCGAGACAGTTTTGAACAAAAACTGTCGGAATTCAGAAATCCTTTACCCTCACTCTTGTTGCGATCTAAAGGTAACCTCAAGTCTTTGGTCCCGGTCATTTAACTCCTCTCAAAATACCAATACACCCTGACGATAGCTGAAATAATTAGGGCATAACTGCAGACGAAGAGCAATCGATTTAAACTTGGTTCTGAAGAGAAAATGAATTGAAAATACTGTGCATTCTTTTTGTAATAATTACTCTTAAATAGAATCACTACTACAAATGTAATACTATTTGAACTGCAAATGATCAGAGCACTTTGCCCTCTGCCCAGGTACATCGGGTCCAAAAGTATAGGCTGCAATTGAGACCCCCCCCCCCCCATCCCTGGCTTACCCTGCTACCCTTTCAAACCCAGAGAATAGTGTTTCCTAGCTTCCCTAACAACACCAAGTGTAATCCTAGTTATTTCGTTGGTACACTCACAGATAAACACACACACACTTTCTGATTTAAATGACATCGTATATTTCCATTTTGTTAATCGTGTTAGCCATTCCATGCTGTGCCCATCTGCATAGGGGACCCCGGGGAGAAAAATCCCCAGAGGATATGGAGGAACATTATGTTAAATACGCAGCTCAGTTCTGCTGCACTTGATTGTGTAGAATTTGACAGCAGAAACCCTGGTGTTAGTTAACTAATTTATTATTAACCAGACGCCTCTCCCAGGCTGAGTCTGAAAAAAGCTCCATGGAGACTGGTGCTGTACCCTGGAAAACAAATACAAATAAAATAAAATTTTAATTTAGCTGTTTGTTAACCAGGTAAAACCACTAGGCAAACGTTTTTCTTTTCAGCGGGGAGCAAACACACTGCCTGGTTAGTTGGCATGCTTGAAGTCACCCAGTATGGTAACGGAGACTGATGGACTTGAACGCATTAGTAGAATAACTTTCTCAGCCGCGCAAACACACACGCTCTCTCTCTCTCTAACAGACAGACACACACACACACATACAGACACACACACACACACACACACACACACACATATACCCAGTACATTAGTAGAGCAAACTCATCATGCCTTATACTCAGATATTGTCCTTAACAATTCCACGATGCTAAAACTACTAATTATACCTGTCAGCCTCGGACTACTAATAGCCATATTTAAAATCACAGCAGAAGGTCACAAAAAGGAACACTCCCTTATTTATTTTTTCAACCAATAAGGTAATCAAATAGTTTATCCCATACAATTAATTACAATGAATATTTATATCAGCTGAGTTCACTTATTTTTTTTTATTATATGTACCTTTAAACGGATACAAATTTAAGCAGAAACTCAAGGCATGTAGGAGAAGCAAGGCTAAATTTTCGGGTCAAAAATCATAGCAGATATAATACATACATGCAGTCATACAGACAAATCTGTCGGGCTTGGGTAATATATCGAAACAGTCATTCTCATAATAAGTGTTCAAGTTTTTTTTTTTTAATTATCTAAAGTAGTGCTTGCTTAAATATAATTTGGCAGTCTGTTCCATACACCAGCTACTCTCTCAGATAAACAATTATTACATCTCTCATTCCTATATTATTTCCTGCACAGGCTGACTGATGATTCTCTACTATTCTTTGACAACTTCAAGAAGGGTAGTTGTCTGTAAATGTCTTACATACCTGTATACGGTCTTCTTTAAATATATATATGAGACATCGTATAAGTTCAGAATTTAAATAATGCATCATAACTTAAATATTCACATGCATGTCCTTTCTATGTTTCTGTTATACCCTTTCCCTTTTACAGCGACTTAAAGATATGCACGTGATGCTAGTTTGCAAACTAAGTAAACTGCAATGATACAAGTCCAGAACACTGGCGCAATGCTAAGGCAATCCACTAATGCCAATGCTTAAACCAAGTAAAGTGCAATTATAGCAATACAACAGTAAGTTCTGTTAGCAAAGCTTCTACATGCAGAAGCTGAGATGCCATTATAAGGAAACAAAACTTAAGGACCATTAAGATAAATATATACATATAATAAAACTGCAATTAGTATAATGTGAAAGGTAACCAGAAGTGTGATAAAACGCACTATACAGTTTCGGATGGTAAAATTACTTTATGGTAGATACAATAAGCTCAGAATTACAGAACATGCTTGTATTTTGAATAGTCATTACATGTTGTTAGATTCTGTTAGTTGATGCCTGGTATCAGCTCTATGTTTTATTCAGGGTGGCAGAATAATTACACTTACCAAGCAAAGAATTGAGAGGGCCCGAGCTCCGAAAAGACTTCTGCAGGCCTGCATCTTCGATTTTCAGCCCGTCCAACATTTTCCTAAAATGTAGAAAGTGCAGAATAAGCACCTGTCTATTGGCATTTACGGTACTTAAACTGTGATTTGATGACATAAATACAAAGCAAGACGCGATTAAGAACATACACGGTCCTGAGTAAGTTGCTTAAATAAATTGTTTATCAACTCTTTTTTTTCAAACCACGTTTCCATTATTTAGGCATGAAATTGTTTGTTACCTCTTCCTAACTTTCAAAAGTAACCATGCGTGGGGATTTAGTTTCAACGTTGCTTTTGACTGGCAAGCTGTGTTGTGTGCAAACTGATTGCATTCCTAAATTGTATTTTTGATGACTCGCTTTATACAAACACATACACTTGTTATTGTATTTCTGTTCCTTTTTTATGTTTTCATTTATTTAATTATACACCAGATTACTGTTTTAGTATAATATGTTTATTAAGGTTTTATAAACAAAAATAACTTCACAAACCATGTTTAAAAAGAGTAGCAACAACGCAATAATACAAGGAAAACAATGCAGCAACAGTTTAACTATACTGTGTCCTAACAGCATTTCACAAATCTGCACGTAGAAAAGAGAACTGATAAAGGTGTAT
>NC_056744.1:540788672-540858672 GCF_019279795.1 Protopterus annectens
GTACTCCTATCGGTATATGTGTTTAAATACGTAAATACACTTGCTCAAACGCACAAGTTCACAACTATTTGTGGACCGTTGTTGCGGTTTCAATGAAATAATTCCGACAGATGCAGGACTCCTTAGAGCTATTTTTTTTTTGAACGGAGTCATTTCAGTTTGAAAGCTACATTAGGTTATCCGACTTTATAAAAATTATGGAAATCTATTTAAATAGAAATCATAGGATAAACAACTGTTAATTATAGGACAAACAACTATTAATGCTACCACTCAACTATTAATGCTACCACTCAATGGTGTAGGTAGCTAGGCATTTTCTTTGTACTTTACAAGAGAACATTTTTTTCAGAGCACCATTGAAAATATTGAGGAATTATCAGGCCATAATATGTCAATAACAATCTAAATCAATTACTCTAATAACATTTATATAGCCTGCTTACCAAGAGGATTGCAAATCTAAAAAACAAGATTTTCAAATAGTTTTCGACTGAGCAGCTGAAAATGTTACAGGGGCAGCTTAAGTGATGCGCCCATTTTTAAAAAGCCATATGAGTTGCGGGGGCAGCAGTAAGAGCCTGTGTGTACTAAACAGAATTCATTGACTACACTCCTGATTCCATTAGTATGTCTGAGTACAGTGATTGTGCTTATTCCTTTATAACTGCCAACCGTTTGCGTTTCCACCTTGAGACTCAATCTCTATTTATTTTATCGCTCTCTAACACCGGCATTCGTTTTGAAAGGCAATCATTAGTATAAATAAGACATTCCCACTTTTTAATTCATAATTGACGCATTACTGTCAAGTTTTCTATAAAAAAAAATTCATGTCCATAAAAGTTAGGGACATTTGAGGGACACGTGACCAACCCTACTCAATCGAGAAGGCAAGGATTCTTGTGAGGAGCTTATTAGACAAGTACTCTCTTTGATGTCCAACCACCCTAATTCACGGCTAAAAATTATTTTAATAATGCTCACTTGAGTTTCCTGACATAAGTTCAGTAGTTTAAAATCTACAGGTGAACATGAAAAAAAAAATCAGCAGCAACAACATGAATGTAGAAATAAAGCAAGCCTTCTCTGAATATTGAACTAGCACTTCACATGACTGAATCTCAAAATACCGAATTTCATTTGACTGAGACCGCAATACCTATTAATTTTCAAAATACTGAAAAAACGCATTTGACTGAATCTCATTATACTGAAAGCTTACCACCCTGAATTTCAAAATACTGAACTTTAAGCCATATATGTGATGTGTTTCCCTTCACCTGTGACTGGATTGTGATAAAAAAATCTACAACTTAAAGTGCGGACTGTCAGAATACCGATAGTATCGTAGAAAGTAAGGTTGTAGTGTTTCTAAATGTGGGTTATGTCTCTTTATATTTTTATGGGAAATATCTAAAGTAATATGGTGGCTGTTTCATGTGCTTCCCGCATTAGTTAGTGCGATCCTGGAGTTGTGTGTGTGTGTGTGTGTGTGTGTGTATATATATATATATATATATATATATATATATATATAGAGGGTGGGGGTGGGGGGTGGGCATACCCACATAATTTGGTTTTATATTCTTCAGTTTCTGTTAAGAGTGTAAGTAAGTAGTTTTTAAGTTTTGGAAAGAGTTATTTGTTGGTGTGCATGTTTATGGCTTAAAATTCAATATTTTGAAATTCAGGATTGTAAGCTTTCACTATAATCAGATTCAGTCAAATGAGTTTTCAGTATTTTGAAAATTAGGTATTGTGGTCTCAGTCAAATGAAATTCAGCATGTTGATAAATAGGACGTGTTGGAGGGCTAGATTAACGTCCCAGAGACTCCCCATGACGCAGAGCCCCTCACTAACACTCTTCAAGAGAAACCTTGATGAGTGGATGGGAAACAGAAAATTTACCCTGGGGATCACTGCAGTGGTTCTGCTGGACAGAGGCACAGGGAACTAATCGCTCTGCTGGACCGAGGCACAGGGAACTAATCTAAGGGGATGGCGAAAGCCAACACATTCTGGCTAGGCTTATAGATGCCCTCCGGCAGATAGCCTAGTACGTACCTATGAACTAATGAGATGCAGTTATGCGAAGTGGACCCATATATATATATATGTATATATATATATATATATATATATATATATATATATATATATACTCACACACACACACACACACACACACACACACACACACGCGCGCGAATATATATATATATATATATATATATATATATATATATATATTAATTGGAACCTTGCAAAAATCAGTGTTTGTAAAGTGCTGCAAAAGGGATAATCTGAATAATGAAATGGAGATCACAAGTTAGTGCCAGCAGAATCACAGAAGAGCACATAATAAATAATGACATCTGCGAAGTACACGGAAAATTGGAAATTAGCAAGAATGCCACGCAAGCAGAATCAATAGGAAGAAACTAACCGAATTAGATTTAGTAGTACAAATGATCAGGATTTAAGCCATGCAGTAATACTCTTACGCACATATTAAATGCTGCCATCTATTACACAAAACCTGGTGCACTTTATATTATTGACAACGAACATATTCTTTACACTTTTTGCGCATAACTTGTACAATATGTTGTTGGTTTTGCTCACTGAGCAATGCGCTGTATGTTACATTCCCTAGTTGTACATTGTCCGACAGAAACATTTTTATAAAATGATGCCTTCTAGTGGCATTTACTAGCTTCCTCAGATCGTGTAAACAGTAAATGCTCACTTAGTTTGAGCCTGTACTATAAGACAGGGATGGGCTGTCCCTGGCTGGCACTAGTGCCTAAGAGCGGCACTCTAGTACTTTTTATGGAGCACTCAACTAGGGACCAGCTTTATCAGTGAATCCTAGCCTTACTTGTTCGTATTTGGTTACTGTATTTATTACCAAAATTCGAGACCATTTAATTTAACTATATGAGCATTTTCTACATGTCTTCCCCCACAACATTCACAATTTGCCTGGTATTTGGAAAGGATATATGTCCAGAGTGTTGGCACTGTGTTGTTCAAATAGGAATAACACTATTACTTTATTGCAAGTAAATTAATAAACAAATAAATAGAATAAATAAAACTATACACCCCTGTTCTGAGAGGCGGACGCACTGTACAGAGTTTTCAAAGTTTGAATTTTACGATTCTGCATTTCTATGTAAAAATAATACAAAGGTTCTATTTTACCAGTTGCCCTCATGTGTGTAGTACTTAGCAGAACTTGTATCTCTTTCTCTTCACATCTTTAATTTCTTTTAATCTTCATCACTGTTTTCCGTTTTTTCCCAATCAGCTTATTAACCCGTCCCCAATTTCTCTCCATCCAACATACCACCGTCCTATTTTTTATGTTCAATTACCCACTCGCACCACCTACTCCGTACATCTGCCTTACTATTATTTGATTTGATTTGATTTGATTTACCCTTTCTCCTATTCCTCAGTCCTAATAATCTCTTTAGAGCAAGACATCTGGACAAAGCCTAAATAACGTGGGGACAAATGCCCCAAAACAGGGACAGATTTTAAATATCACCCTTAAAAACTTGATAGAATAACAAAATTTATGTTAGCATGTATTTTCTAAAGAACATGAAGTCTGAAACTCAGACGAACGTCTTCATTTATAGACTTCAGTCCTCAGTGATTTTTCCAGAAAACCACAAATGTTATGAAGAACAGAGCAAAAACGTGAGACAAAAAGCTGGACATTTGATATCTATGGCTAACAAGTTCGTGTTGGTTATATGCGGAGCGGCAAAAATGTATATAACACCGGTGTCCGCCAAAATGAATGACAGATCTTTGTGTCAGGATTTTTAACAAAGAATGATCCGTACGTATTCTCTGTAAGAAGACAGTTATAGGAGACTGTCCTGCACACATATCAACCTCTTAGAGCAAGAAATCTGGACAAAGCTAGAAGTAAAAGTGGGGCAAAGGCCCAAAATAGGGACATTTTTTAAATATTGCTGTTACAAACTTAGAAAGTTGATAGAATAACAGGTTTTGCGTTAACCTGTTTTTTTTTTTTTGGAAGAGTATGAAGTCTGAAACTCAAATGCCTGTCATAATTTTCTGACTTCAACCTTTAACGATTTCCTATTAATTTGCCAGAAAACCAACATTTTATGAAAAACGAACATAGAAATCTGTACAGTTGAGAAGTATGCTGTCCTGCATTGTAGTGACCTATTCACTTCCAGACAGTCCTGTTGGAATGTTTGTTATGTAACTGACCCCGTGGTGTTTAGGTTAGCCAGGAACTCAGATTGGGACACCGAGAAGAGGGAACAAAACTAAAAAGTTTGCTGTCTCGTTCTCTGCAGTTGGTGCCTGTTTGGGCATGACATCTTGACAACTTCATTAATGTGCTCCATGCAGAGCATCTGCAAATGTGACAAAGAAATGTAGTCCGTACCCACAATAAACCAGCACAACTCGAACCCAAATCTGTCACAAACATGTATTATGTGATACAATTACAAGTCAAAGAAAATAAAACTAAGAAAGTTATTTTATTAATAACCCAGTCAATAATATGCAGCTTGACTGCCATTGCTTTAATGTGAACCTTGCTTGCCCATCTGGATTTGCGAAGAGTTCAAACAAAAGTCAGGAAACGGTCTTTATTTGCAGAGATTGCAAAACCTAGACAAAGGGTTTGGGCACGTTTATGAATATAATTTCAAAGCAAATGCGCAGACAAAACAGCTAATTATTGCATACCATGTCTGTTTCAATATTAACATTTCCAAATATTTCATCGCTTGCAAAACCATAGAAGTATTGCAGAGTTTTGTTGGCTCATAAACACTAATTTTGCAACACGTATGCTGGATAGAGCTTGCTTATTTGTTCATGGGTATTGTAAAAGCTGAAATAATATAAAGATAACAGTAAACCAGATTTTACACTTTAGTGGAACATCACCACAAGTAGCCTGCCAGTGCCAGGGAAAGAGCAGAGGGGAAAGCACCTACACATCTAAGATATTTAAACACGCTTTTTGCCTACGGTTCATCAGTTCTCACATTTCTTAGCCTTCAGACAGGTATTCTACATTTTGTCTTACTGTTGAGTCACCCCCATTCGTATAAACTGTTATAATAACAACTGCAACTGTTTAATAACAGCCACACACGCCGCACATATTATGTAATTTGTAGTATGTAATACAGTGCAGACTTACAGAGAATAGAAATGCACCGACTACATTACTACATGTGCAGATTTCACTGTGACTACAAGGCAAGAGGCATTTACGCCAGGTGCAAGACTTCTAAACATTAGAATGGTAAATGTGCATCTAAGAGAATTACATAGCATTCAGTATATTTCATTTATTATTACTAAGGGAACTAGTTCGAAAGTGTTTCACGCTCGCCCAACCGTGGTAGGTAAAATGCTTCCAGTATTGGTCTTCGAACATCAACCCCCACACATACATACGCCCACCTCTCACAATCGGAGTCACCTGTGATTACAGAAAACACGGAATTTATTTTTTTTTTCAGGCTGCATCCCCGGTGTGTGTGTGTGTGTGGGGGGGGGGGTAAGCTCCCCTACTTCCTCCGAGCTCATATATACCAAATACACGGTCACACCAACTGGGGGCAACTTCCCAGTGGCATAATATTGCAAGTTAAATAGAAAATCAGCAATGTACCGGTAGTACATTGTCCGCATGTGGCATTGCCTGTATTACGTATATATTTGTCTTTCTGCACATTTGCATTTCTAGATCAAAAATGAAGACACATTTATCTGCTCTATTTCACTCAGATCAGTTTTTCTTTTTGTGAAAGTAGGTAGGGTGGTGAGGTAGTAACGATATTAATTAGTCATAATTGATAACAAGAAAACCAAGAACATGCGGAAAAGATTAAAATAAGACAATAATGCAAAAATGAAGACTGCACAGTAGACGTGAGACTAAGATGGAATGAGATACCACATGAAAATAAACAGCCAGCCTTATTTCAGATTTTATCAGCATATACTCTATAATAATAAATATAGCATTAGAAAAAGAGATTGGAAATACGAAGAAAATGTCTGCCCATGTTTAATTCCGTCTGTAAACTCAGAAATTGGCAAGTGAGTTTTGCATGTAGCTGTTGCCGAACCTTTCATTTTGTCTGCTATCGAGAGCGAAATCATACTATTAATTTTTCATATCTGCTTAGACTTTGTTTCCCACAATGTTTTTCTTTTTATTTGTAAACTGACAGGAATTAGGCTAAAGGGCCCCTCCCTTTTAGTTTTGACCCAATGTGATATAGGCTATTTGCAGTTAATGCGGATATTTGGCCACTCTGTATAAGAAAGCTCTTGCACTTCTCATGTAACAGCTGTGGTGATGATACTGATTCAATGAGTATATTGCCTGTCAGTCAAAAAGAGCTTACGAACTGCAAATCATATTGAATTGTTTTGTATTTTCTAAGGAAAAGAAGAAATGGAAGATGAGTTATATATAAGCATTTTTTTGAGTCAAATAGTAGGGCGAGAGAGAGAGAGGACTTAAGTGTAATAAAGGCTGTTGTGAAGAAGATGTGACATAACAAGGATTCATCTGTGTCCTCTAGTTTTCATGGTCTAGCAGGATAATAACAGGAAAGTCCTTGTTAATCATGGTCCTGCCAGCTAGTGATGTTAGACAAAGAAAAATGTAACTGTTTAATGGCCATGCTTACACATCACCCCAAATTCTAGGGAAGCTTTTACAATCTAAAAATATCCCTACTAAGCAATACTAATTTATATTTATTTGTTTGTTTGTTTGATGGCTTGCTTGATATTGAGTGACTAGGCTGGCTTAACAACCCTTTTCAATTAAAACCCACAGCAGATACATAAATGTATTAACTCAAGAAAGAAAACAGCACAGTTAATAAAACACAATTATAAACAATAGAGCAGATAAAATACATGAAAGCAAGAAACTTAAGTAGGAAACTATGAAAAAATGAGGGTATCTGTCACAGGAAATGGCTCCTTCTAAACATGAGTAAATCTTGCCATCTCCCATGAGTTGAATGGCAACTTGAAACAAACAAAAAATAATGCTGCTTTAAAGCACTTGCAAAATAGTGTCCTCTCACCCCCACTGTAAAACAACAAACGTCACATTTTAAATAATTCAACTCCTGTCCCAATCTGCAGCTGTCACTTCGCTTGGCTTGCCAGCAGCCATTGAGATATCTACCCATAAGCTGTTATAGATGGAAATGGTAGCCACATTTGATCTCACAGATGTTAGTGTTAAATATTAACACAACAGCTGGCATTTACATATTGTTTGCTTTAGGATGACAATGATTTGTTTCAGTTTTCTGAAGTAAGCTTTTTAATTTTAACATTCCTATCTAAGATACATCAGAATTATTCTTCTGTTTAAAAATATGTACAGAGAGTGCCATAGTTTATAAGTGATGGCAAGATTCAGATGAGTTTTGTACTCAACAGGACCAGTGCATGAAAAATTTAGGGAAGTGACTAAATCATGATTCACAGACAACTGGCATGGCAGTATGGTTCCAGCTGCCTGAGGGGTAAAAAAGGGGCAATTTTACCAGCTCATCTACCCAGAGGGGAAGTCAGGGTTTTTGTACAGCTCATACTGGATAATACAAGCAAGTAACAAGAACTCAGACACAAACACACACACACACACACACACACACACACACACACACACACACACACACACACACATGAACAGATTGTCACTGGCTTGCCGGCATTATATCATAATATAGACAGTGTGTGGGTAGAACTGGGTATAGGACTTAATAAAGAAATGTTTAAACCATCTGAGGATGACGGCTCACCTCAGTCCGGCTCTTGCCTCAACTGGTAATGAGAATACAACTAACCAATAGGAAAATAAAAGGGTCAAAAGGTCAAAAACAGTGGTAGGCGCTTGATGGTATAAGAAGTAAGGGCCATAGCTCTCAACCTGTTAGTATAAAAAATTTGGACAAAACCAAAACTAATGGGGGACATTCCCCAAAAATAGGGACAGATTTTAAATATTGCTTTTACAAACATAGTAAGTTGCTAGAATAAAAAGTATTGTGTTATCATCCATTTTCTGAAGGATATGACGTCTGAAACTCAAATGTCTGGCATTATTTAATGAATTCAGTCCTTACTGATTTGTCTCAAAAAATCCAGAAAACCACAAATTTTATGAAGAACAAGCCAAAAATATGAGGCAAAAAATCTGGACATTCTGTGAAAATCTGGACAGATGATAGTTGTGGTGTGGGCTAAAAAAATGCAACATGTCTACTGCGGAAATGTGCTGTTGCGAATGAAACAGATAGTGTTCAAAACCTATACAGTTGAATATGTTTCTCCTACTTCTTTACCACTTTTGTCCAAATAACATGGAAACAAATTTAAAATTCTGGGAACAATACATAGGATCAAACAATCATAGGAGGTTACTAGGTTAATGGCCATTGGGACCCTACAAGCCTAGCAAGAATTTATTCCCAAAAGAGAAACCTCAGTCAGCACCTGTTGCCCCTGTCAATGAGGGACACAGGTGGAATCCCTGGGACAAATTTGTGGTTTCCCATCCACTCTTCAAGGTTGCCCTTGAAGAGGGTCAGTGACATACTCTGTTTGATATGTATAGGAAGAGAGATGGGGCAGTCTCTGGAAGACAAACCTGTCTCTCCAGCAGGTTTTGTTAATGTCACATATTAGATTTAGGCCTTTCAAGCTGGTAATGCGTGAGGAGTTAGACATAGATATGGAGCATCTCTTGTAGGGCAGGGACTGAGACTTCCTCGTAGGTGAGACACAGATCACCTCTAAGCAATCTGTATGATACCAAGTAAAGTGATAGTGATTTGAGCCTGTCCACATAGGACAGGTGTTGGAGGCCATGGATTCTTTTTGTGATGTATTTCTGTGGCCTTTCCAGCTGGTGCAGGTGTTTGAAGAGGTATATACCAAATGGGGTGTTATACTCAATTATTGGCCTATTGAGGGAGGAGTACAGAGAGGTAATAACCTCCTTTTTTTCTGGATGCAATCCCTTTACTTATGAGATTAACCTAGTAAAAGGCTTTTCTGACCACTGCCGCTACATGATGGTCGAATGTGAGATTGTTGTCAACCTGTTGACAAGCAGGTTGTGTGCTTACAGGGTTGCTGTTGATGTGGTAATCAGCAGGGGCCATGTTTTTGCTGAACGGTATGATAATACATTTTTTGTGTTTAACTTAAGGCCATGACTTTGTCACCAGTCATTTGTTGCTGTGAGACCTTCTTGTAGTATGTTAACATCATTTGGGGAGTTAATGTCAGCACCCAACTTACATCCATCCACAAACTTGGCCAGCCACAAGTCTTTTGTCTTTGTCTGAACCTCTGAGAAGTAGATGTCAAACAGTATGGGTTCCAGGACAAGTCCCTGGAGAACACCAATAGTGACAGGTCTGCTGTCAGAGGTGGAGGCTCCTATTTTGACCTTGTGGGTCCTATTGGTGAGCCAGTTGGCCACTCACCTGATGATATAGGGTTTTACGCCAAGTTGTGTTGGCTTTTTGATGATTCCTGAGTCTAGGATTGTGTCAAAGACTTTAGCCAAGTCAAGATAAGCTGTATGTACTGACCTTCCCTCATCCAGAGCCTTGGTGACAATCTCAAAAAGTCAACCAGATTCAACAGGCAAGATCTGCCCTTTGATGAATCTGAACTGGGTGGGGTCAAGTGCTTAGAGATTGCTTATGTCCTTGCATATGAGGTCCATAATAACACACTCCATGGCTTTACAGATAAGACTTGTCAAGCTAATAGGGTGACAGTTTCCAGGGTCAGTAGTGCCACCACCTTTGTGCAAGGGAATGACAATGGCAGTTCTCCACTCTGCTAGAATGAAACCTGTACTTAGGCTATGGTTGAATAGGGTGCTCAATGGCAAAGTTAGTTCTTGCTGCAGATGATGCAGAATACAGCCTGGGATATTATCAGATCCCATGGAAGCTGTGTTCTTTGCCTTGGATAGGGCCTTTAATACTTGATCTATGGAGATGTGAGGTGCGGGACAAGTACTGGGGATGTCAAATGGCCATTGGGGGGACAGGGGGTGTAGTTTGCGATGAACCAATCTGCTAGCAGGTTGGCTAAGTCAACAGAATCAGTGTAAGTGGTTCCATTAAGTACTAATTTGGAACAAACCTGGACTTTGCCATGGAGGTTCCTGACATAACTGAAGGAGACTTTGTGGTTTCCATTTGTTTCAGAGGGTAGTTCTGATTCATAATTGGCTTTGGGGGTTTTCTCTAGTGATCTAATTTGCTTGTTGAGGCTAAGGAGGGAGTTTTTCCAATTTGGAATTTGTTCCTTTTTACTCTTGGAGAACAATTTCTTCCTTTCATTGTAAGACCCATTAATAGAGGATGTCCAGCAGATAGGTTTGTGTTTCCTTGAGGAGCAGATTTTAGTTATGTTGGGTATGGCTGAGTCCATGCAGTTGTACAGGTGCTTGTATACTGCACTGGCTTACTGTTCAGCATAGTTGTCTGCATCCTCTGGGTGGTGTGAAGCTACTGATACTAATACAAGCAGAATAATGTTCAGGAGGTGGAGTGAGGTTTGAGGAAAGTCAGGAATTCAGCAATTTATGTAATGTTGGACAGATGATAATTACAAAGGAAAAGTATGTGTGATGTATAATGTATGCAAATGGAAAACAATGTTATGGTTTGTTTTCTTTTCTGCTAATGTATATTGCCTATGTCTTAAGTGATAGTTTAACAGACATTTAAAAATATTGCCTATGTCTTAAGTGATAGTTTAATAGACATTTAAAAATATGCAGATGAGTTATTCAGCATGAATAACAATCTAAGCACAATTCAAAAACTGCAAAACTATACATCATAGCTATCTTCTGAAACTGTGTTACACTTCAATTGCACTAAAGAAGTCAACTATATGCCTGTAAAAGTACAGCTTGTAAAAATGTCAGTGTTACACTGTCAGGATTATAGACAGCGCTGACCCCTTTGTCAAATGCTGGATCACACTCACCTGTACTGTGACACACATATACAAACACACACACACACACACACACACACACACACACACACACACACACACACACACACACACACACACACGCGCATGCACACACACACACACACACACACACACACACACACACACACACACACACACACACACACACTGCACACACACACACTCACACACAGACACACACACACACACACACACACACACACACACACACACAGACACACATTCACACACACGCACACACACAAACACACACGCGCATGCACACGAGTGCACACACACAGACACACGCACACACACACACACACACACACACACACACACACACACACACACACACACACACTCACACACACACACACACACACACACACACACACACACACACACACACACACACACACACACACACACACACACACACACACACACATACTTCCTGACACACATTTTATCCCATTTCCATTAATTCGTTCATATCTAGCTGCTTGCAATTCCAGTGGTGATCTCTACTGATAGGACTATATCCCAATAAGGGATTATAATGTGTCAGGAGGCAAGATTTCATAGTTCTGTGAATAAGCCACAGAGTATGAAGCCTAAATAAGATACAGAATAGACTACTATACAGAACTTGATAATAAACACAGAACAGGTCAGTAAGTTTTGTAATTATGTTGCACCTTCCTGCATATTAACATTGCTACAATTGTCCAAAATGTACATGCTCACCCTTTGCATTTTACATAGTACAATTCTGAACCAAAATCTGTTGTGTGGGTATTCATGTGCCAATATGGAGTCAGGTGCATACTGCTTTCTTAATGTGCATGTTTACCATAAAAGCACTAACTCACTACAATGCCTTGTGAGGTTTTTTAAAGAAGAGTGCAGATTGTTGTCCTGGTTTGCAGATAAAACAATATTGTGCAGCTTCCTGTAAGCAAGTGATAAGTAGGGAAAACAGCCTGCTGTACTGTGCACTCAGTATAAGACAATGGACACCCTATGGATGTTCTGTGCCCCTTTGATTTATGTGTTATACAAGCTACTTATGTATTTACCATCTGTAGGATTTACACACCCAAAGTGCTTTGTTTGCCATGGGTATAGGAGATGCATAGCATGACAGGTTGGGCCAGCCTTAGGCTAATTGAATGTATTTGATCAAATAGGGCTCCGCTCCAGCAGGGGGCCCCACACTAGGCTATGACAATGTCATTATGTCTTTTGCAACCTACAATATCTGCCTAATAGACACAACAATAAAGAAGTGCAAGGCATTTTCCAGCATGCAGTCCTGCTTCTGTAGTACCTACTAGTCTTGTTAGTAAAGTGGAATATGTTTCCTGTCATGTTCTATACTACTAGTTATTCTAATATTACTAATACTGCAGTATCACTACCATTTAGTCTAGCATTATTAATACTGCAGTATTACCACCATTTAGTCTAGTATTATTAATACTGCAGTATTACACCACATTTACATCTCACAGTCTTAGCTGTTTATGCTTTTATACTAGTCATTTGCTGCTGCTCAGTGCTGAACAAGGTTTTCCACCCAAAACTGAGGATGGATTAAGCATGTGATTGTGTGTATTATTGCAGTTACTGTTGCAAAAGATAAGACATAGTTACATTTCAGGACTGTCAGTTGCACTGTGTTTTCTTTTGCTTCTCTTACTCATATGAGATGCATGATTGGTTGCTAATGAATGTCATGAAGAATAACTGTGGAAAAGTCCGCCTCATTCAGAATACAAACAAACTCTAGTAAGCATAAAAAAATGGGCACATACAGTGCTTTGAGGGAACCTCTGACCACCAAGACTTGTGATAGAATGTTACCAGTTCAATGTTATGGCAAATAAATGCTTGCTGCAGTTGCAAATGGGGCAGTTAAGTGAAATGTTATGTATGTGCTCAATGAAGTGAGACAGGGGTAGATAGAAAAATGATTCCATTTGACTAAAAGGGGAAAACATAGTAACAGAAGCAGGCTGACTACAACCATAAAGGCACTGCAAAAATGCCACTGTTTTATAGTCACATGTAAAATGAGACAGAGGACAATAAGAAACTGAAATAGAGAAAGTGCCGGGGCTGGACTGAGAAGGAGGTTTCTTGGATGTACTGTAGAAAAAATTTGCATGGATTTTGCATATCTCCTCATGCTCGTTTGTTTCCTTAAGGTATTCTGATTTCCTCCCGACGCACCTCCCAAAAATGGTGGAGTATGCAGAGTAATTCATTTACAAAGGCAGATTGATAGTTACTTTATTTTAGATTTTTTTGACAAAATACAAGCTAATAAAGATATTATTTTGCTTTTAATATGCAGTAATAACATACATATAATTCCTGATACCTAACTTTAAATAATTGTAAGTGTAGGAGGCCAATAGGTTGAAGGGAGGTCAGGAATAGGAATCAACTGAGGGGACTCCACCAAAATGATCCAAATTGGACCCAACAATTGCTAAGGACAGCCCTGCTAGGAGGTCGTACATAATGTTTAATACTGACACAGTTCCCCCAGTTGTTAAGTTTCACATTGTATGTTGTGCCATACGATCCAATGTGCTCTACTACAGTTGAAGTAAACATGCAGAATGTTCCATACAGTACAGGTACATAGTAACTGAATATTTAGGCCACTAACATAATGAGGTTGTTGTAGCACAGGTTAGGGATCAAAACAGCATTCAGTGCAAATGCAATCTGCACAGATATAGTTATCAAAAGCGAGAGCCAAAGAAAGCGTGTGCAATTTTTCTTCACAGCATTTTAATGTATCTTATCACAGCTTTTGATTATAACACTAAGCACTGCCCAAGCAAATAAAGTGGTGACATGAATACATACATACATACATTTAAATGATTAATTATCATATTTGTTGGGGCAACTGAAGTGTTCAATGAGTAGAGTTGGGGGGTGGGCTCTCATCTACTATATAGCTGAACTGGTTGGCTATAAGTATAACAAAATTCAATGTGCTAATGATGTCATCTCTTATTATCCCTTCCCATTATGGTAAAATTGTCCTATGTGTCAGTGCAGTTTTATCTGCTGCAAGTAAGTGTTACCTTGCTCTGTAGCTTGTCAGCTATTGTCATTTAACACTATATGGTAACAACACTTACTGTACTATGGGATGAATGGCATATGGATGCCTTACCCATAAGTGTGCTTGTCCCTGAGCTGAACAGAAGGGTGAAGCCTGAAGCCCCCTCCTTTCATATGCAGTTAATGGGAACAGGGATTCAGTTTTGGAAGTGTCATAGAGTACTGCTGTATCATATGCCATTTATTTTGTAGCTGGAACACTGAGCACTAGCTGACTAACACTTAGTTCTATTCTCACATAACACACCTACTGTGATGCCTGTGCCGTAGCCCAGCAATCAAGGAGCCTCAATCCTCACCACTAACACTAGAGAGGTCATCTCATATTTGAAGGAAAGGATAACAAATATACACAGTAAAGTGCAATTTCCCTTAAGAGCACACAGAGATCACAGTCAATTCGGGGCTGGTTGCTCCCTTGCTCTCCTGGTCCCCAATAAGACTCCCCACTGGCACAGCTATAGGATCCAGATCTCAGCCAGCTGGGAAAGATAAAATCTCCAGCACCCTCTCTGTCCAACCAGTGCTTCATGTCCCTGCCCAAGTAACTGACACACACACACTTTGAGAGAAGAGTTTATACAACCACACAGACACTTCTGTGGAAGGCTGGCACAGGTTCTCCAGCTGTGCCTCTTTTACCCCGACTATATGGTAGTACCACTTGCCACCACCCAGCTAATATTTATCATCTACTCAAAGGCCCTTATGAAAGGGTGTCCAATTATTATTGTGCAATATCATTATCCAATTGGTAAGTCTGACTAAACAGTCAAGGCTTATTTGGAGTGACTTGGATAGTAAACTCTATAAATATGCAATGTACTCTAGAGCTTAAATTATCTCTACACAAAGCAGCCACAGTTGAAAGGTTTTAAAATAGTTAATAATAAATAATAAAAATACAAGATAATACGTCTTACTACACAGTGCTAGTCAAAAGTTCAGAGATCACAGAGAAATACTTAAAATAATCCAGTAGTACAGTTCTGACATCACAGAAAAACACTTAGTCTAATCTTTCTAGTTTCTAGCTATTTCTAAAAAAAAACACAAGTCTAAGATAACTTACATAAGAAAACAGGCAGAGTGCTGATGAGTTGGATGGTCAAGACAAAAATGCTTAATGCCTTCTGATTCTCTCTGTTTAAAATGCTATTGCAGTCTTTGTTCCCGTTACATCATTTCACACTTTCCTGATGTTCCCAGGCTAACAGATACTACATTCTTGTTATCTTGCACCTGCAGGAAACTACAGCCATAAAAGACATTCCACATGTAAACTCTAGTAATTATGCCTTAAGTTAAAACAATAAGCAGGATGCTTCACTCCAGACTCATCAACTCCAAATTTTAACTTCAAAGGGGCAGACAAGAAATGCTTGACTTAGCTTTCTTTACAGAAGAGGGCAATGTTGCTACATTGTTTTAAGTTCAACATTTCACAGCATATCCTTTCATTTAAGAAAACAGACTTGTAGTTCAACATTTCACAGCATTTTCTTTCAATTAAGAAAACAAGTCTGTAGTTCAACATTCATATTTACAAATGATAGAATTATCTGCACAATTCTATATGGCTAGGCTGGCCTCCTTCACACCTACCAGGATGTTTAGCATGTTAACAGGTATATTAAGAATAGTGTATAGACTGCATGACAAATGCCCCCTCACTTGCTCCTAGACCTTAGTTTTACTGTTCTTTGTATAACTCATACAAAATTAGAACCTTTGGCTAATTTTAATAAACAGACATCTAAAGCATTCCTTTACTTGTTTGCTTGATTATATTTATTTCCTCTGTAATACTCAACTGAGGATAGTCCATTTTCAATGGAATCTCATAAGGAAACACTTCCAAATGACAAATGATTACTGATAAAAAGTGTTACTGATAACACAGTAGATTATAAAACAATGAATAACATCATTAATTCATGTGTTAAGTATGTAAGTGCAATATATACAAAATGAACACTTTAACATAAAAGGAAACCTTAAAATCACTATGAGAATTTTGGAAAATAAATACTGCTACTTCCAAAATTAAGAATAAAATACAGTATATAAATACTCAATACCTATATAACAGTGTGTGCACAGGGGACAGTTTTAGCAGTACATCTTAAGTAACACCAGAGTTGAAGTACCAGTTGATGCAAACATGATTTCTTTTTTAAATTTATTTTTAAAAGCCTGTCTTGTGACTGGTTGTAGATTATTCCAGAAGTTAAGCAAACATGATTGTTAGTATATGTTTTTATTATATTTTGTGGAGAAAGTGAGATTAAATGAAGAAGAGGAAGCAGTATGTTTTCTCTGACGTCTACCAGTTAAGGACATACTTCAGTGACAGAAACTCATAAAACAGTTTATAGTCAGGATCTAGAATGAGTGATGCTGCCTGAGATAAAATCTCCAGCACCCTCTCTGTCCAACCAGTGCTTCATGTCCCTGCCCAAGTAACTGACACACACACACTTTGAGAGAAGAGTTTATACAACCACACAGACACTTCTGTGGAAGGCTGGCACAGGTTCTCCAGCTGTGCCCCTTTTACCCCGACTATATGGTAGTACCACTTGCCACCACCCAGCTAATATTTATCATCTACTCAAAGGCCCTTATGAAAGGGTGTCCAATTATTATTGTGCAATATCATTATCCAATTGGTAAGTCTGACTAAACAGTCAAGGCTTATTTGGAGTGACTTGGATAGTAAACTCTATAAATATGCAATGTACTCTAGAGCTTAAATTATCTCTACACAAAGCAGCCACAGTTGAAAGGTTTTAAAATAGTTAATAATAAATAATAAAAATACAAGATAATACGTCTTACTACACAGTGCTAGTCAAAAGTTCAGAGATCACAGAGAAATACGTAAAATAATCCAGTAGTACAGTTCTGACATCACAGAAAAACACTTAGTCTAATCTTTCTAGTTTCTAGCTATTTCTAAAAAAAAACACAAGTCTAAGATAACTTACATAAGAAAACAGGCAGAGTGCTGATGAGTTGGATGGTCAAGACAAAAATGCTTAATGCCTTCTGATTCTCTCTGTTTAAATTGCTATTGCAGTCTTTGTTCCCGTTACATCATTTCACACTTTCCTGATGTTCCCAGGCTAACAGATACTACATTCTTGTTATCTTGCACCTGCAGGAAACTACAGCCATAAAAGACATTCCACATGTAAACTCTAGTAATTATGCCTTAAGTTAAAACAATAGGCAGGATGCTTCACTCCAGACTCATCAACTCCAAATTTTAACTTCAAAGGGGCAGACAAGAAATGCTTGACTTAGCTTTCTTTACAGAAGAGGGCAATGTTGCTACATTGTTTTAAGTTCAACATTTCACAGCATATCATTTCATTTAAGAAAACAGACTTGTAGTTCAACATTTCACAGCATTTTCTTTCAATTAAGAAAACAAGTCTGTAGTTCAACATTCATATTTACAAATGATAGAATTATCTGCACAATTCTATATGGCTAGGCTGGCCTCCTTCACACCTACCAGGATGTTTAGCATGTTAACAGGTATATTAAGAATAGTGTATAGACTGCATGACAAATGCCCCCTCACTTGCTCCTAGACCTTAGTTTTACTGTTCTTTGTATAACTCATACAAAATTAGAACCTTTGGCTAATTTTAATAAACAGACATCTAAAGCATTCCTTTACTTGTTTGCTTGATTATATTTATTTCCTCTGTAATACTCAACTGAGGATAGTCCATTTTCAATGGAATCTCATAAGTAAACACTTCCAAATGACAAATTATTACTGATAAAAAGTGTTACTGATAACACAGTAGATTCTAAAACAATGAATAACATCATTAATTCATGTGTTAAGTATGTAAGTGCAATATATACAAAATGAACACTTTAACATAAAAGGAAACCTTAAAATCACTATGAGAATTTTGGAAAATAAATACTGCTACTTCCAAAATTAAGAATAAAATACAGTATATAAATACTCAATACCTATATAACAGTGTGTGCACAGGGGACAGTTTTAGCAGTACATCTTAAGTAACACCAGAGTTGAAGTACCAGTTGATGCAAACATGATTTCTTTTTTAAATTTATTTTTAAAAGCCTGTCTTGTGACTGGTTGTAGATTATTCCAGAAGTTAAGCAAACATGATTGTTAGTATATGTTTTTATTATATTTTGTGGAGAAAGTGAGATTAAATGAAGAAGAGAAAGCAGTATGTTTTCTCTGACGTCTACCAGTTAAGGACATACTTCAGTGACAGAAACTCATAAAACAGTTTATAGTCAGGATCTAGAATGAGTGATGCTGCCTGAAATCACAACATCTTAAACAACGAAGTGAGGAGCAGTGATGAAAAGTGGAATGCTGACCATCAATGAATCGAGCAATATGCCCATATATTTGTTACAACTGTTTGTGAATTAGGAACCTGTGGATCAGTGAGGACATGAACCAAGTAAAGCTGAGATGGGATTAGGTACATACAGGTAATGAAGAGGCATGCATTTGGTAATAAACACTTTAGTCTGCACGGTTGTAATACTTTTCTGCTTAGTTTTGATAAATACATCATTCACATGATTAGCAAATTTGAGCTGATAGTCCAAGGTAAACCTAAGAGTTTTAAAGAGATTAATTCTTTAGTGACAGTATTGTTAAGTGAGATTAGTGTTAAATTGTCTGCATTTGGATACCGTTTGCCAGATGCCGGTAATTTGTTGAGACTAGCATGAAATTAGTTTTGGAGCCTGGGGGTACAGAAAGCTTTACTTTAATGTTGTACAGAATGGAATGTTGTAAATGACCAAAGCACTGGGGAGTCTCAGTAAAACAATGGAATGATCCACCAGCACTCACAATTTCTCTTCCTCTACTTCCAGGATGCACATGTGTATATTCTGACCTTCATGTTCTTGGCCCTTCATGGATAGTGTTCATCCTAATTGTGAATCTGCAGTTATGCCTTCCATTACATAGGTCACTGCTATCTTTCTAGCCCTCAGCTTCCTGTCATTTCTAAGCAGCCTGTTTCCTGACATCTCCATGTCTCTTGTATTCATCCCTAGTCTGTCTTTCTGTGATTTTAGTAATAGCCATCATCAATGCCCGTTGCTGCTTGTTCCACATCCTTTCCAGACTCCTTGCACTGCATACTAATACTATGAGTCATGCTTCAAGTTTCTTTACAGTGGTCGGGGTATATGTATGCATATTCTGCCACGTTCCTGTGTATCTGCCATGCTCTTTTTGTTCCTGTGACATCCCCTTTTACCCTTTTACTCTTTCCATTCTAATTTGAAGGTATGATGGTGGAGGTGTTTGACAGGAAGCAGTGCTGTCCCATCTGCTGGTTTCTTTCCAAGTCTTGATTGACAAAGACACCACCACTACCTCAATTGTTTTCAAGAATAAGGAACACTTGTACCAGTGTGCACTCTGGGATGGAAAGGCTATAGAAAAAGAGGTGTGCCTCTCCAGTTATACTACTCCTGAGAAGATTGCTTTCTCTCCAGATTTTTCTTAAGTGTAGACTTGGAAGGATATTAAGAAGCTCTCAAGGTGGACATTACTCAGGGAAAGTAACCTCTGTCAAAGAACTCTGTTATTAAAAGTATAAATTCAGTGGTAAAAAGTGGCACAAAACTAAATTGCCTACCTATTGTCATGACAAGTGGCAGAGAAAAATACTTGGGACTGTGGAAGCAACTGCTCAAAAGATAATCTTGGTTTCTTTATCTTTGCAGAGATAATAATCCATGGAATGGATGAGGATACTGTAATTTACAGCAACGTGGGACTCAACAAATTGTAGAAATATGGTATGGAACTCAGAGCTTTGGCTTCATGGGATTCTGGTGATCTATTCATTGTCATTCAGACTTACTCATGTTTTTAGTGTGTGCATCTGTCTGGGTGGCAACCATGATCATATAAGTGATTTAAATCCCACTGGACCCAAGGGTCATGTATTTCACAACAAGCAGTCATTCTAGACAAATACAATGCTTCTTTCATTGGATAATCAAGGTGCTAGTTCAGACAAAAATGTTAATGAGTCTAGTTAGATTATAGGAAGGTATCTGAAAAGTACAACACAACAGTGCATTGAAAACCCTGAAGAAAGATTTGGAGTTGTCAAACTGGCAGCATGGGTAAAGCTTTACCAAGGGGACAGCAGTGGGGAATGTCCTACTCAAAGTTTTTATATGTGACTTTGCACAAAGTTTAGAAGGAAATGTTTGCCTTTCTGCTGACAACACAAAGTTATGCAACAAAGTTAGCACACTGGAAGAAATAGAAAGCATGAGAAGAATTTGAATGTTATGGGAATATTTAAATTATATCACTTTAAATTAACTGAAAAAGAATCTACACAATAATGCGTCTGTCAGGACTCAAGCGATGGAATATGCAACCAGTGACAAAACAGTAGCAACAGCCAAAAGTAGAGTGATCTGAGAAATGTTCTTTCTGATGAAGTAAAGGTTAACAAATGTAGAAGGAAGAAATGCTAGCATAGTACTAGGACACAGTAAAAAAAAAGTAGCATTAATTTAAAACAAAAATATTCTCCTTTTCATCCATACATGCATACAGTAAGTGGTACATGACAAAAGCTTAACAGCTATAAATGTCGAAGGACAAAATGTTGAAACATAAATGTTGACACTGGGTAAAGAGAAAACCTGGAAAAGTGTAATGTGTGATCATGGTAAAGAGAGGATTGGGACTTGGCCTTTTCCCTACTGTAGTGCAATCTTGGAGTTAGTTTATGTAATTAATAGGGGGTGTGGGGTTGCAGGGGTGGCTTGAACCCCTGCAAAAATTGCTTTTTTTATTTAATTTTTTTTCAACTTCGATGTTCTGAATATCGGTGTTATGACATTTGACATTCAGGATGTTTGATCAAAACACATGAATCTGACAGTAAGACCACATTTTGAGTATTGTATGCAGTTCTGGATCACCATCATTAAAAGGCAGCAGAGATGACTGCAGCAGGACAATATGGGCAACAAAAATGGTACAAATTCTGCACAAGAAGCCATAAATATAAGTCCATAAAAGCTTGAAATGTAGAGTCTTGAGGGGAAAAGCAGAAGAGAGACATTTTAGAAGCATTTATTTACCTTAAAATATATATAATGTCCAAATGGCTTTCAAGAAAAAAATAAATAGATTAGGAGGACAAAATTTGATGTTACAATTCTACACATAACACAAGTAAATGAAACACAGACATCTTACTTCTCGCTAACTGTTGGAGTAGTTCAGCTTTAAGATCATCCATGGTTCCTCTTGTTCCACTCCATGTAATTTTTCTTGTTGACTTCTTCAAGTGACAAAACCCTATTTATATGAGCAAGATGATTTAGGGTTTCCCGATTTGAAGAGGCACTTTAAAGTTCATATATTCATAGTACTGATACGGTTATTGATGTATGAAGATCTTAAGAAGCTTGGCCTTACGTTCCCATGTTAATTTTTAGCCCCCATATTTTGAATATAGACAGCCCAGAGATAAATCAAACATGGATATATTGGGACATTACATGTTTCCTCTTTCACGGGGACAGGAGTGCTAAAATCATCACCTGCACTCAAAAAGGGAAAGGATTAATGTGATGCCCCCAGGGACCCAGGAGTACGCAGAGTGTGAAGGATAATTGAGCACAGTGCTAGCAAGTGACCTTGCCATGCAAATTAAGTGATTCAGAAAAAGTAATGTGTTGAGGCCTAATTAGCATAATCATCACACCAGCCAATTGAATTTGTGCTATATAATCATGCAATGCTTATATGGCATCAGAAATACTCAGTCTAGCAATCTAAACCTCTTCTGTAACATCAACTGAATGGTTTGGTGGGGCAGGTATATTTTTCAGAGGATACCGCTGCTGTGGGACAGACTCACTGTGCCAACTAGTCTCTGCCATCATTATCTGAGGTTGCAGATACTCCATCAGGTGAAGGTAGTTCCACAGTGCTGGTGCCAGATAAAGACTCACCTGTGAGCACACCAAAGCACAATATGTTGTGCAAGTTCATCCCTGTCCATTTTCAAGTACAATTTAGATTTGCAGATGGGAAATAGAAAATTTACCCCAGAACTGTACCCTGTACTACTAATGGACAGAGGCAACTCCTAAATGCTTTATCCCATGCATGGGTCTCCTCAAATTATCTATGGTATGATGAAAGTTACTTTTATTAGGGGTATTATATAATTATCAATCATGAGATAAGTATGGCCAATCTATAACAAATGGGATAGGTTAATTTAAACACCAAAAGAGATAGTGACTAGGCTTAAATAGCCCACAAGGGTGGCACAGTGGTGCAGCAGATAGTGTTGTAAACTCACAGCAAGAGATTCCCCAGTTCAAATCTTGGCTGCGGTGCCTTCTGTGTAGAGTCTGCATGCACTCCTTGTGTTCACATGGATTTAATCCGGGTGCTCTGGTTTCCTCCCCATTCCAAACTCATACAGAAGGTGAATTAGGCACTCTAAATTAGCCATAGGTGTGCAAGTGTGTGGTGTGGAAGAACTACTGTGGCAGGGCTAGCCACCTGGTGGTATAAACCTTAGCTCTAGATGATTGTCACTGTTGAAGTGACACCCCAACCCCATGTGCAAAAATGGGAAAAGATGTTGTGGATGGGTGGATGGATGAGCTGGCACAGTCAGGGTGTGCAGAATGTGTGCTGGACACAAGGAGTGTTGTCCCAATCTCCTTCTCAGACTATGGACACAACCTCTATGACTGGAGATACCAACACAAGGAGGACAGGTTAATGGAGACACTATCAGTCACTAGAGACATAGCTGTCACCCTTCCCCTGAGGATAGTGTGCCAGTGGATGAAGCCCAGTGAATGTGGAAGGCCATCATGGAGGCACAGGCTAGTATCACCTCAGCTATGGCAAAGTTGATGAGGTTTATGCAGGATATATAGGATGACCTATGGGAGTGGATAGACTCAGTCACATACAGGAATGTGCTATGACCTCTCAGGCTCACCTGACAGAGATGAGGGGTCATCTACAAAGCCAGTCCACTGTTATATACACAAATGATAGACATTGTGTCCATGGATGCCATAGATTCCACTCCTGCAACACAAGCACTACCATAGTTACTTGTGTAGTAGAAGTGTCTATGCACTGAACAGGATGTCACCATGGCAATGGCAGTTGCAGCAGTTGCATGTCTCATAGTAAATGTTGCACATGGTCATATAGTACATTAACATCTAGTTAGGGTGACAGTACAAGCAGTGCAACTCCAAAGTAGAGCCATCCCTCACTGGTGGGCATGTGCACAGCATACTGAATCCTCTGCCTTGTATGCCCTGGACCTATTCAGTACATCAAGATGCAGTGTTGCAATTACTGCTGAGGCTGTGTTCCAAGAGACCCACACTCACACAGCATCCAGTATATCACACATATAAACCTCCACAGTCACTGGCCCTACATGAAAACTTTTCTGCTGCGTACCCCCATCACTGACACTGTGAAAGATATAATCTTATTCCCACCTGTGCAAATGATGATAACTGTGCCTTGCCCTTTGTACATTGTTACTGTGGCTGTATCTGATGCGCAGTGTGGCTAGCCCATGCATGGATAATCACAGCCTGGTGTTGATTTTGGATGCATAACTTTTACTGTGATGTATCTGCTTTACTTCTGAGTACTGTACTCTGAAGCTGTGTTCAAGCTACTGCCTTTTTGCCAGTGCCACAGCATACTGCACCCACCGCTCTCTGGCATGGATATCCCCGGCTGATGCTGGCTCCTCCAGTAATTTCTCATCTGACTCAGTCTCCAGTGCCTGGTGTCCTGAGGACAGCTACTCCTGAAAGTGCCCACCCTGCTGTAACTGCCTCCAAGTATGATATTGCGTAACACTGCACACACTAACACTTTTGCACACACGGCAGGGTCATACTGCAGGGTACAACCAGATGAATCCAGACAGTGAATGCATGTCTTCAGCAGCTCAAACACATGCACAGTAATTTTCCTTGTTTGCAATTTGGTATAGTTGTACCCCTGCTATGGTAGATATTGTGGATTTCCTATGGGTACTATGAGCCAGGGGTCTATGGCATATTCATCATTGCTAAAAAAAATGGATTGTGGTAAGTCACCCCTCACAAAACATTGCTACTGGTCAAAGGTGTGTCATATGTGGGAGCCATGATAATTGCCTGGATGGCCTGCAAACACATTTTAAATTACACTCTGTGCATTACAGATCACGTGGAGTTGATGGAGTGATACCCTTTATGGTTCACATACCTCCTTCCCTGTTCATCAGGTGGTGCTTTTATTTCAATGTAGGCACTCTAGTACCTCAGGGCTATATCGTGGAAATCTTGCATTGTGTTGATTCTGTCTTTGTTATGAAGGAGTCATATATGCTCCCCCATATGCTGAAGCACGGCATTGAGAAACTAAAGAGTATTATCAAGGCAGATGTCTGAAATACTCCTACTGTGTCCCACTTGGTAGCTAATATATGTAAGGCCACACATACCTTAGTATTCAGTGGGATATGTACTCCACAACTCCCGTAGAGGCTGTAGCAACACTCATCCACAATTTTCTGGATGGCATCTTTATCTATGCAGTACTGGCCACAAATGTCAATGTTGTTGAATCCATGAAACATTAAGACTGGTTGGATGACCTGGGACTTCTGGGTGTGACATTGGGCACCACTGGGCAAAACAGTGGGCTGTAAGAACCTCTTGCAGATGCACATTTACTAATGCCGGGGCACCCTCTCATATTCTTTCATAATTTCCTAAATCTGAACATGAACATTCATTCAAATTTAAATATGCAGCAGATGCAACCCATTGCACTGCAGTTATATATTTATGAATACCTCTGTCAACTGTTTTTGCCTCATTAGCATACCCTGACATGCTCATTATAATAACGGTGCTCATTACCATGTCATTATGGTGCCATTAGCATATATCGAGCTTGAATGTGCTGTTTCGCTTGGCCTGCTTGTGGGTTGTCCATTTCTAAATCAAACATACCCTACACGTGGCTGCTCATTGTGTATATTCACTAAGCATGATGTAAGAACATTTTTTGAATTCATCTTTGATTTAAAAGTTCTTTTTAAGGAATTCATTGCATTTGCTGAAGTAACTGAAGAAAGTAGATTTTTCAACAGAATGCTTGTTTGTTTGTCACTATTGATGTAAAGGATTTATATAGTAATATTCCAAAATGTTGGTTTAGAAATAGTTCAGGTTCACCTGCATGATACCACCGTTCACGGACTTATTAGTTTGAACGGTTTACTGTCATAATTTCGAATGACACTTGGTCGACTGCACTTTGTTTGACAACGGAAAGTCGAACACGGCAATGTCGAACTTCAAAAGCAAGCCTAGGAATGGGTTTTAACATGGGTCGAGATAGGGGTTCACTGCTATTGCCAAACTACAAACCTCGCCCCTATCTCAACCCATGTTAAGACCCATTCCTAGGCTTGCTTTTGAAGTTTGACATTGCCGTATTCGACTTTCCGTTGTTGAACATAGTGCGGTCGACCGCATGTCATTTGAAATTATGATAGTAAGCCATTTGAACACTTCATGTCAGCTTTTGAACTTAGTACTTTCTAACAACTACTTTTATTTTGGCAATAAAGCAGTCAAATTTTTGTTATACAAGGACATCAGGGGTTACTCCTCCATGGCCATCTGTACAAGATAGGCAATTAAAATATTTATCTTTTTATTGTTAAAATGTATACACTTCAGTTTCATGTATACATATCTATACATGAAACTGCATTCAGTACTACACCCAGGGGAGCCTGTACAGTGCATTGACTGGCCACACTTTGCATCAGACATAACCTACCTATGAAACACAGCAGTGAGGGCAGGTCATAGTAGGGAACAGCATGGTGCCAGGGATCAGCAATGGGCACAGTGGTAGAAGGAGGGAATAAAGATGTGGAAGTGAGGTTGTGACAAGGCTGGGAGACTTGGGGAGTCGGTCATACTGTGCAGGGAGGTGGAGTGCTTCCTGGGGGTCATATCTGACTAGCGTGTGTTCCAGGGGACACTGCTTCTGCAGATGTGCTTTGTGAATGGTTGTGACAGGTGTTGCAGGATCCCAGGTGGGAACATTGCAGACAGTCAGTGCCCAAGCTATGGATGCATCTGCTTCAAGGAATGAGACTAGCATCAATACCCACCAGCAAGGACAAAGGCAATCCATAAGAATATGACCGACTGCCAGTACCATGTGCCTGACTGACATATAGGCTTTTTCTGCATAGGCAGCCATACCACACCAATCTCACCCACAGTGGATGTTGTGGAGGAGGTGTTTGCATGTGAGCTTGGCCTACCTGTCCTGTTGGGTACACTGATAGTGGAGACAGATGAGCAGCAGCTAGAGAAACAGCATCAGTCCTAGTGTGTAGTGGCAAACATCCCCATGGAGGTAGTGGAGGTACCCACGGACCTGTCTAACACACCAGTCAGCTGCCTTACTCCATCATACTTGTCTTTACTCAGGCTGCATAGTACACCTATCACCCTTACTATGACAGCAGTGGCATCCTCCTGTACCTGAAAGACTGCCATGCACATCCATTTGTGTAATGTTCATTGTAATACGCAGTTTGAGGAATGAAAGGAAGTCATAGCACTGATGTTCATCAACTTGCCTCTCCCAAACCCTTCCCTCATGCTCTGCATGCTTTTACATAGGTACAACTATATGCAGTTAATAGTGTTCCTGGAACTTTTTCTGTTTTTAGCACCTAGTGGGGGTATAGAATGCAGGCTGAAATGGCAGAGGAAGCAAGATGGATTGCCCAGGCATCATGGTATGTATAAGGAACGGATACTATAGATGCATATCTGTTAAGCACCTGCTTCATTATACATGTTTGCAGTCCTGATGATTATTTACATCACTACTTATGACATTCCTTTTTGTATCATATACCTTGTAACACTAAGTTGAACTGTTCTACTGTCCTTCCTAGTACCTGGGATTAAACAGAGTCATGGTGATGCAGAACAGGCAGAAAATGATATGCCACCACCATGCCATGTTCAATTATCTGCTGTTGACCTGATTGGTTGGCAACATTCAGTGCCACTTCATGCTCATCCAGCCTGCAATTAATACACAATATCCTGGTCAGCTTGCTACATTTACACTAGCCATTCCATCACGTCTGCCTGTGTCACTTATAAGTGGCATATAGTGCGCAGACATCTAGTGGTCTGATTGGTGCCAGTTCATGGTAGAATTCCTATGTTAGGGTACAGTACAGCCATCAGGTTTTGGTGACCCATGTGTATTCATTCTGAAATCATGCAGAGGAAAGGCTTTCATTTGGTAAACCATTTCTACCTCCTACTTCTTGGCTCCCTCAGGCTGGGCAATGCATGATTAGGTGGCTATTCATCCTAGCTTCATTGACCATTGTAATCACATTGCTTGTAACTCATGAGCTTTGCCAATGTCCTGCAAATGAGGTACTGTTTAGGTGGCATTTCCTTTTGTCCCTTGTGTTACACATACTGCTGTAGTACATTTGCTTCAGGCATCCTAATTATTTTTGATTCGGAACTGCATACTTAACAGCATTTTACTCCTCCCTGGCATGTTCTACCACCCAGTGTATCACATATTACTGATATTTACTATTGGTTTATTTTCTTTTTTATCAATGTTCTTTTCTGGCCTGTTGTTGTTTTATTTCTCTCCACATATAGCCACATTTTATGCAGTGTCAGCTGCATGCACTTTGCCAAACCATCGCTTGGCTTTGCTTGGTTTTACATTTGAATAGTTCCTTGTAATATAAAAAAACACAAATCCAAAGCAACACCATCAAACCAACAAGAATTGGAAAGGCCAGTGATAAAAAAAAACACTTTAATTAATACAAAATAATAAAACAGGTTATATCTCTTAGCACCTTGGCTTAACAAAGCCTTTACAGAGTACAACTTTCACTGTTTCACATACCTTATAGACATCTCTCACAAACTCGACAATAAAACAATTATACAACTAAACAATAAATGCCCATGTGGAAAATTTTATATAGGGGAAAGTAAGAGAAGTTTTTCGGTCAGACTTAAGGAACACATTAGGGATATTAGGAAGGCTAGTGAAGTGAACCCAGTAGCTATACATTTTCACCAGTTTCATGATAGGGATCCTTCAGGGTCGCAGGTGATTTTTTTAGATCAGTTACAAAAAGAATATTTATTCCCCCAGGATATACAAAATAAGTTACATAAAAAAGAATCTATTTTAATTTTAAAATTTAATACTCTTTTTCCTTGTAGAACTCAATAGGGAATGCAACTGGAAATGTTTCTTGTAGTAAGAAACTTCTTGTTAAAACAGTTTTTTGTCAATTAGTTGATTGTTTAATTGTGTAATTGTTTTTATTGTCGAGTTTCTGGGAAATGTATATAAGGTATGTGAAACAGTGAAAGTTGTACTCTGTAAAGGCTTTGTTAAGCCAAGTCGCTAAGAGATATAACCTGTTTTATTATTTTGTATTAATTAAAGTGCTTTTTTTATCACTGCCCTTTCCAGTTCTTTTTGTTTCATTGAAGTTCCTTGTAATATGTTTATATTTATTCAGGTTCTGACTGGTCAGATTTTTGTCCCATGTTAGTCACTCAATTTATATATGCAGTGATGTGTAATAATTCTTCAATCTGATAAAGTCTTGAATAAAGAGATGAAAGTACTAAATCATGATTAACAGAGGTCCAGTATTCATTGTGGTGTGGTCAGTGGTAACCAATACAGAACAATTACCCCACTTACATTATGTAACAGTAAAGGTATTATTTGTAATGTGGAGAAAATTAAGAAATAATAATGTTCCACTAGTATTAACAACAGAAATGGTAAATAAATAACAGGTCTAAGATACAGCTAAATGTAATTAAATGAGTAGGACAAACTGGCCAAACAAAAAAAATTAAAGACTACTGCATTAATGTAATTTATAAATCATTCCTTATTACCACTTTCCCACTGCCATTAAAGACTACTGCATTAATGTAATTTATAAATCATTCCTTATTACCACTTTCCCACTGCCATTAATTTATCTTTAAAGACAGTATTATTGATATATCATTCTGGAAGCAAGAACAAGAAGCAATAATAAATGTATTAATTATCAGGCATGTATAAAAATAATAAATACAAACCTGTTTATAAATATCAACTTTTATAGTTATGTCAGTGGCTGAACAAATACCACCACTGCTTCTAAAGCATGGCAGGTTAGAAAACTGTGTGTTCATACTGTAATATTAATACTGGAGTGAAGCACAGGGTGGGAAGGTGCCTAATTGGTCAAGAGAGTCACTAAACTGGGGTGTCATTTATCTAAGTTGCTGCCATCTAGGTTGAATGTTGAAGTGCCCATGAAAGTTACTGGAAGAAGGACAAGAACAAAACTGTAATCTGCAATTTAAAATAGGAATGAGGGGTGCAATGATGTGAGGTATTGCCAACTATGCCAAGAGAAGTAGGACAGTGGATGTTTAACATATGCCAGCACAGCTAGCTGGAATTTTGTAAAGAATTATATGTCATTTGTATATCAAACTGATTTGTACAGATGCCTGTGTTGAAAATAAATTTGTAAAGCTGCTTGTGTTACAAATGTACCAACAGTGGGTCCTGACTGTATTGTAACTGATTAAATATATATGTTTTAATGGTTCCCCTTAACAATCCCAAATTACTGAAGGCTCAAAATTCAGTAACTCAAGATTGTAAAGTCGAAAATGCAGAAGCGCAAATTCAAATATCTCGAATTCATGCTTATGCATGTCAGCTATGGGATGGGAAGTGTGTGAGTTGGGATGTTTTATGGAAGTGAAGGTAAGTGAGTGTATGTCTATGTTTTGTAAGTTGTGCGTGTGGGTTAGGGTAGGGAGGTGGGAGTATAAGTGCGAGTGTTGGATGTGTCTATGTATGTGTGATGTGTTAGTGTGTGTGCAAGGCAGTTTAAAAGGTCTGTGTGATGGGTTTTTTTTGTGTATTATTGTGATCTCGGAGTTCAAATATATAAGTGGGGGTGTGGGGGGGTGCAGGGGGGGGCTTGCCCCCCTGCATACATGTAGTGTAGGGCTTGTAGTCTATGTTATGTGGGTTGTATGCTATGTGTGTTGTGTGGTGTACGTGTTCTGTATGTTTGGGGTTTTTTGTTTTCGTGTTTGTGTGTTTCGGGATTTTTGTTGGTTCAACTTTATAATTTCGAGTTACTGAATTTCGAGCATTCAGTAATTCGATATTATGAAGGGGAACCATTTTAACAGAGATACTGGAAGAGAAGAGGTTAATCTCAGTCCAGCTAACTTTGAAAAATAGTAAGAAATTAAATTACTTAATTTAGGCCATAAAGATTGTATCTTACATTCCTGATTGCAGCCAGAGAAAAAAAATGTCTGGGAAAACATGTACTAGGAACCCTTCTGTATTGTCTTTAGCAGGGAACTAATTGCTGCTCTAGAAGAGTGGAAGTGTTTTACGGTTTTATGACTTCCAGAAGCTGCAACAAATCTTAGCAAGCTCTATGTGTCTGTATTATTGACACATATTTGCTAAATCCTGGTAGCTTTTAGCCAAGGGGGATAGCATGGGAACCAGAAGTCAGATGACCAGATGTATGTGATGTCATTCTGTAATCCATCACTAAAATGATGTTTTAATACTAAGTAAGACTGAAGTCTCAGAGCACACTGTTTTAGGAACCTACCAAGGAAGGACCCCTCACCTACTTCATCTTGCCTTGCTCTAGTAAGTGAATCAGGGAATAGTACTTCTTTAGATCAGTCAGGAAAATATAATGAGATTAGTTAAGTACTGTTTTTCTGTATCTGTGTGAAGCTATTCTTCTGTATTATTTTAATATTTCCTGTGATATGAAACTCTGGTGTTTATTGTAAATAGATATTTAGTATTTTTATGTTCTTTCATTATTTATTATTAAATACATTTAAACTTTAATTGTGGCTGGTCCTTTAGAGAATATTTTAAACTTTGTGAGGACATATACATTTGGTGACATTGTGGCCACTCCTGTAAACCTTACTGCATTGGCCAAATACTATCATTTGTATTAATATTAATTTCACTCAGTATGATTGGGTACCCCTGCAGGATCCTTAGAGTAGCTAGCTTTGTAGTATCTGGTGGCAGTGAAACTATGTTATTGTCTGGGCAGAAGGGGGAATAGCTAGTAAATCTGTGCCAGCCTTTCCCAGGTGTGTGTGTGTGTGTGTGTGTGTGTGTGTGTGTGTGTGTGTGTGTGTGTGTGTGTGTGTGTGTGTGAAAATCAAATCTCAAAGAGTGTGTGTCAGCTGCTTGAAGCAGGGACATGAAGCACTGGCTTCACAGAGAGAGTGGTGGAAGACTTGGCGTGGACACTCAGTTGAAGACTCAACTCTATAGTTGTGTCAGTGGGGTGTCTTATTGGGGATCTGAAAAAAGAGGGAAAACCAGCTCCCAGACTGAGTGTGTTCCCTCTGTAGTCTTAAGGGAAATTGTGCTTGATACAGTGAGCTGCATCTGGCAATACTGGGTGTATCCATTTTTGTTCCAAGTGAATGTCCCTCTCCAGTGTCAGTGGTGAGGATTCAGGCTCCTTGATTACTGGCCTAGAGAGGGAGCTGTCACAATGGGTCAGAAACAAACAGCACTATGCATAATACTGTGGTGAGTGGTTACACAAGGAGAGAAGTGATTCAGAGACACATGTAGCATGACAATGTTACTGGACAAATAGAGTGGTATGGTATGGCTCATATGCTAATGACTGAATAATGACATGCAAATGAATGTCAACTTGCTAATGAGATATTGCACATGCAAATGATGAAATCACACATGACAGCATGATTCAGAAACATATAACATTAGTACAATAATCCAAATTGATGAGCTATTCCAAACATCTGCTTTTTGGAGTTTTTTTGGCATACAGAAGTATTGCGTGTGTCAAGATGCATCTGTAGTAGATGGACAGCCCTTTAGAGTTCACATTTAGAACCAGTGTCCATGATGGTTTATGTCACCATCTTCTGTGCTGCTGATGGGTTTGCCAGTGGATAACAAACCATCGTCTCCATGACTGAGATATTGTTGAATATTATCACATGAACAGAGACACCATATGGGAGTTAATGGACATGTCCTGCCCTCACACAGAAACAAAGATGCATGGAATGCTTATCCCAGTGGGAAAAAAGGTTTGTGTGACAAGAACCACTCTTTTTATGGAGTCTGTTCAGCATCTGTTGTCCCCCTTGTGAATTTGACAACCATTGCTTTGACACAATTCTGCAGCATGTGGATGATCATATTTGGTTTCCACAAACAGTGGATTAGAAAACCAAAACTATGTGGGCATTCTATGATGCAGCACATTTTCTGGGGCCCTTGGTTCTATTAACTGCACTCACATCACTGTGAAAGCCCAACCATTGTGTGTTCATTGCAGTCCTGAGACACATTAGTTGCAGCCTGCTATCAATTTACCTACATGACAGTACACTCTGATATGCACTATATTCTAATTGTATAACTCACTGGACATAAGGTATTCTACAAAAATATGTATACCAGGGAATTTTGAAGCTAAAACAGGCCTTGCAGCACAGTAATTGTGATACTGAGGTGATTTACTATGGCTGTCTGTTAATAAAGCATTATGAGGAACAGTTACTCCAACATGATCCTGTCTCCCCATTCCTGGGCTGGGAGGTCGTGTAAGGAGGGGAGCGAGTGTGTACATAGCTACTGAGAATCACTGATGCACTATTGACCATTTGCATCACCCTGTTGTTAATGTGAATCATGCTGCAATGTTGCCTACCCATGCACATCACATGGTTTCAAGTTTGTGTATCCACGCACACTAGATTACCCTTCCTCTCTTGCTTTAGAGATGGAGAGAAAATATAGCCTCTACAGGCACAGAGTTTGGCAGTGCTCCCAGATGGGGTAGCTAGGAGTGGAAGAGCTACCCTTACTTGTTGCACAGGACACATAAGGAACACCTGCTGTTGAAGAATGAGGGCACCGTTACAAAATTAATGCCTGAGACCTGCTTGCCAGGCCACTGAGTGATGCCACCGATATGTCTCATTCTGATGAGTATTGAAGCCACAAATGTAGTGACCTGTGGAGGTGTCACGAAACCCTCTTCTTCAGTGGGAGGAAGAGGGTTGGGAGAGGAAGCCTCCTTATTATTGTAAGCATGTTGTTCTTGGTTTGGCACTATACATTAGGTTTAGCACCTGTTGTGATTGCTTTCTGTTGTAAGGGATATCTGTGCTGATTACTGTTTGTTTTGTGCTTTCTAGTGTCTCAGGAAATACAGGAAAACTAGATAGCCTATTAAAGAAGATGGGGCAGGGTCCATAGGCAGATGGATAAGTATATTGTATTGTATTGCTGCTAGTACAGTACTATTTTAATAAAAATGTAACACACATTACTTATCTGTTTTATTTATTCCCATTTTTTAATTTGGTTCTTTTTTTTTCTTTTGTTTCTTTTTCCCTTTTTTGCCTTTATTGTTTTGTTTTTCTCCATTTATTTTCTTTTTCTACATTATAGGTAGTAGTGAGACACTTTCTCCCACACTCTTCTCCATCTTTTTAAGTTCCTGCCTGTTTGACTTTATCTTTAACTCTTGCATAAAACAACTATATCCAGTTCCTCCTTTTTAATCTTCTGCAACATTCTTTTCCTGATTGTTGGATGACTGACTCCTACATTTCATGTCCTTAAACTTACCCTACCTCTTTATTTTGCACGTCCATCTCTCTTTTGATACTCATGTACTTTTCTCTTTAATCATAATTATAAGGTCATCCACTTGTTCAAATCCTACCTGATTTCAAGTACACTGTCAGCTATAAAAAATATTATCATCATCATCATCAACCTTTTTCCATTTCTCTATGTGGCATCTGAGTGTCACGCCAGCTGTCACCATCTCTCTCAAAGCCACTTTCTTACTTTCAACAGTCATGTCTGACTATCGCAGGTCTGCTCTCACACCACGCTGTCTTTGCTGGATGTCATCAGTTCCTCTTGCCTTCTTCCCGACTGACCCAAATCTTTTTCACCAAATTTTCTTCTGTTCTTCTAGATATGTGCCTGAACCACCATAATCTGTTCTCCTCTGTTTGACCTTCTCTGCAATTGGAGTTACTTGGGCCTATGTTCTGATAATTTAATTTCTTCATCTGTCCTGCAGTGTGCATTCTACCACCCATATCAGGCACTTCATCTCCATCACCTCTAGCCTCCTCAACTGCTCTGCCTTCGCTGCAAAAGTTTCTGTACCATACAGTAGTATTAGTCACACCACTTTGTACACATTACTTCTTTGGCATTCTTCAGTTGTACACTACCACTAGGCTGGCATAATGGTTAAGGTGTTTACCTTTCAAACACAAAGTCCAGTGTTTGATTCTCACATGGGATAATTTGCTAGGCTTAAAATAGCCCTCAAGGGCAGTTAGCCTAATATTAATTTATGAACCTAACATTCTGTGCCAGTTGCCTGCAACCCCTCTGCTTTGACATCCTCATTCAGACTTCCTTTCTCTTCAACCACCCCTCTCAGATACATGATGCTACAAATCTGTTGCACTATTTTCCCTTTGCAGTTCTCAGCTTCTTCTGATTTGCTGCCATTACAACCGTCTTATCTGTACTCAGTTTCATCCCAGTGTGTCTTCAGTTTTGCATTCCATTCTCCTGTCCTCTGCTGAAGTTCTTGTTCAGAGCCTGCATGTAATACCATATCATCTGCATGCAGCAGGTTTGTTGATCTGTCCCCGTTAGCCTGTTTGCTAATTAAGTCCATCACCAATATGAACAGTAGTGGGCTCAGAACTGAACTCTGATGCATACCCACTCCCACTGGGAACCCTTCTGTGAGTCCAGATACTGTTCATACTTGTGTTATTGACTCCTTGTATTTAGCATCCACTAACTCTATCAATGTTATGACAAACATTTAACACATTTGTCCTTCAGGCATTGCAACTCTGTGTTTCCCTCATTTTATCAGTCTGCATGCATATGTTGAGGCAGGCATTTTCATTTCCTTTTCAGCTCATGCATTTCTCCCCAGGTGTCAGGTGTACTTCAGTCTTCCTCACAGCTGAGGATATTACACCTGAGTACATGCATACAATCTTGGGAATATAAAGAAAGTAAAAGAAAAAAGAAATGAGAGAAACAAAAAAGACACATAAGTGTAGCATTTTTTAAACAAGCTACAGCACCTGCTTCCCTTTCTCCACTTGTCATTACTTACCTTAACCACTTTTATGCCTGTCCCTCTTATTTGGTGGCCACACCAAGTATCACTTGAGCTCTTGATCCATAGGCCCCACCGTTTCCATCTGTTTCCATTTCTCTGTCCTTCTCTTTCTCTCTCACTTCCTCCCTAAACTCTCCACTGGATCTCAATTTCAGTCATGGATTGGAACATTTCTCCTCATTGTTTTTCCACTCATTTCAATCCTCCATTCAGTCCTCTCTGTTTTCCTGTCTGCCTTTAAGTGGAGGAATCTTTACCTTTCTTCATACATTCGTCTACCATCCATTCTTTACAATTTGCTGTATTCATTCTCATATTACATATTCTGCAGTGCCGTTCCTCCACTCTACCTTTATAAGCTGTTCTCTGTTCCCTGTTCTCTCCTATCCTTTAATAGTGTTGACACTGGGTCCATCATTGTTACTTGTGCTAAGCTTGTTTTTTTCCCCTTCTTTCATTTGAATTTCCTTAGTATGGTCTCCATTTCTTCCACTACATCTGGGTGTTGCCCCCCACTTGCCTTTGCTGGCCTATTGTCTTCTTCTACAGACTGTCATCTGGCTTTCCCATGCAGTACATTTCTGTAGATATGAATTGCTTCCTGTTTTGATCTAGCCCAGTATGCAATCTCCTTCCATATTGTTTTAAATAAAGATAAATATAAAATCTGGGTAGATTCCCAATGTGTCATTCAGCCGGAGCTAGTTTTTTGTTCATAACTTACATCTGAGGGGCATAATGACTAACTATGTTGATCTTGCAACCTCCAAATTCCAGTCTTTTCCTGACTGTTGCTGTTTATACTAGTCATTCCATTAAACTGTAGCTATGGCATTTTTATAACCATATGTCTGGGCCTATCTTGTCTCATTGGTAAATGACCTACACAATATGCTTGATCAGTTTGAGGGTCTAAACAGTGCATCCCTCCAGTTATTCTAGCAAGCTACTACCCTTTGTACATTAAGATATCTTTTCCTTCTATTTCTCTTTGACTATTATTATTATTTCAACATTTTCTCTCCTGGCATGACATTCCATACCCATTTGTTGATATAGCAAGGTCTCTTACTGTGAGTTTTTTTTTTTATTTCCTCTGCTTGCTTCTGCATGTTTCCTGCATGTATTCCAAAGTTATTTTGTAAAGGTTCGACATTTTAAGTAGTTGTGATGCTACTAGTCTCCAGTCAAAGGACAGCCATTTCAAATTTCATTCCAACCATATGGCTCAGGATCTGATCCACCTTTCCACCATACCTTATTTCTTGTTTGTACTTCAGATGGCCATCCATTTATACATCAGTACACTTCCAAGCCCTGTATTTTCATTTTCAGTTACAACTGAGAACATTTATTTACTAAATCCACATTAAATCAATAGCTCAGGGGCAGAGCTTTAAAATTAAGCAGTCATCATGCTCAGCAGTCACATGACCTCAAAACTTCACTGAGTTGTATTCCACAAATTTAAATGAATTGATAAGATTGTCTATTATTAACTGTTTTTTTTATAACAAACACGTACATTTTAAGCGTAATGTTTCACTATATGTTGACCTAAACAACAGCACAGCATTCTACACAAAAGCTTATTTTTTCATTTTAATAAAATGGTGTATTCTTATTTGTAGTACTGAGATTTCTGATATTAAAACATTATAATATTCCTAAGGGTTTTTTACATTTAAACATAACTTAACAGCTCATCAGTGTGGTCTCTTTCCCTTACTCCACCCTCCACCTCTGCTGCACCATATTTACCAATATTGCATTTCTTTATTTTTCCTCTCATTAAACTTTAAGTACAACAAATTAAACAAATGTTTAACCTATCTTAGCACCTTCTCCAAACCACCTATAGGTCCCTTACCATCATAGCATCTGAATAATTCAACATCTTAATTATTTCGATACCTATTTTGAATATCTCACAATCCCTTGTTTAATTACTATTCTTTACTATTGAATCAATGGACAAAAAAGCAATAAGAGAGTTAAAGAACCATCCTTCCTCAGTGCCATTACAGTTCTAAAATGCAAAAACTCCATTCACCATTCCCAAAAATAGGCCATGTTGTAAAGTGTTTCCTATAAGCCACAACCGCATTCACCATGCACTTTAATCCCATTATTAAGTTTAATTAATATTCATATCTATACCCGCATGAGACTTTCTCATGCCTTCAGTGTTTGCACAGTAAGTACTCTTTCCCATTTACTTTGTCTCAAAACAATAATCAATGTTCTAACACACTACCTTTCACCTAAATTATATTTCCAAATGTCAGTAGCTGAAATTGCTTACTACAATATTCTAATCAACAATTTATAGTAGCATTCTATAAAGGATACTAAACATGAGTTTTCTAGCTATTCCTTCTCATCGTCCTCTAATAAAAAGTAGTCAAGCACTTACTTTTATATTTTATCTCCCCATTTTAAACATATTAAAAGCTACTGAGAGTGCCACCTTAAAATTCTTAAACTTGATATAGAAATTGTTTGCTAACTTACCCCCTCCTGGAAGTTTCTCCTTCTGCAGATGTCCTACCACCCCTTTCATCTCTGCCTCCCTACCTGATATGTGTAATTTTGTGCTCCTCTTCATTTAATGGCAACAAGCCTTCTATCCCTCTTTCATATCTTACCTCCTTCCTTACACAAAAATGAGAAGATTTCTGCATTCACCATTTTCAGCATTCTTGGAACAGTTTTATATGACTTCCGTATGTTTAAACATTTTATTCTATAAGGTGCATTTTGTCTCTTAAAGTTTGTGAATTCCTCTATAACATCACTCAGTCCCACATTCACATCATATTTTTTTAACTTCCTTACAGACCTAATATACCAATGAAGTGTCTTTGTCCTTGATTCCATTTTTTGAGTTTCAGCTTCATCTGCTGCCATCTGCCATCATACCCCATCATGAATATTAATATTTAAACTAGAACTTCACCTCAAATTTAGTTTCTTAATGAATTTTTACTTTACTTCCTGCCACTACTCTCTCATTTTATTCACCCAGTGTCACCTTCCTTCATAACATATCCACGATTCTTTAATCCACGTCGCTACTTAACATATTCACGATTCTTTAATCCATGTCTCTACTTAACATATCCACGATTCTTTAATCCATGCCTCTACTTAACATATCCACAATTCTTTAAACCATGTCTCTACTTAACATATCCACGATTTTTTAATCCATGTCTCTACTTAACATATTCACGATTCTTTAATCCATGTCTCTAGTTAACATATCCATGATTCTTTAATCCACATCTCTACTTAATATATCCATGATTCTTTAATCCACGTCTCTACTTAACATATCCACGATTCTTTAATCCATGTCTCTACTTAAGTCTAATATTTTCCTCATCATTTACCCTGAAAAATGTCACCACTCCCACTGGATATTCATGCATCGTTAGCATCAATAATGAATAATCAACAAATTCTGCAAATTTGTCCTAAAATCATGATGAAAATTTCATTCCCACATGTAGAGTCTGCAACCTGTAATTCTGGAGCTACATATGGCTCTTTGCTTACCACTTGTGGGTCCATAACAACTTAAAAATATGGATTTGATCAACAGCAACAATGTCAAAATACATCATCATTGTTAAAATATTTAAATGTAAATTGTTTGCTGACATCAGTATACTATATATTGTTTTAAGTTAAAATGGGCAACCATATTTCAGGTCTGTAAACCATAACTCAGGTCTGTAAATACTTAGCCACTGAACAAATATACCTGTACAAATATAACTAAATCTCTCTCTCTCTCTCTCTGTATATATCTGTATATATATATATATATATATATATATATATATATATATATATATATATATATATATATATATATATATATATATACATATATATATATATATATATATATATATATATATACATATATATGTGTGTGTGTGCGTATATCTCATAACATTGAAACGCAAAGCACTAAGACCATAATACTGAAAACCAAAAACACTGAAAACCCAAACAATGAAAACTCAGAACACTGAAAGTTTGCTTCATAAGATGGAAAATTGCAATGCACATGTAAATAACATCCCCTCCACTTATAACAACACCAAACTAACAAACACACTTTTTACTATGTTTTTGCAGGGGTGTAAGCCCCCCCGCAAACCCATGTGGGAGGCTCTACCCCCCCCCACTCCCCGTAAATTAAATATACCAACTCCAAAATTGCACTACAGTGGAAAAATTTAATTTCCTAACCTCACTGTATTGTGATCACCATACAGAATGTAAACATAATGTCTAAATCACTTACCTGTATGGTCTAAAAACATGTACATATTGGCAAAATAAACACTTTTTCCTCTACTCACTTCTCCCAGCACTTCTCAGAACACTAACTTAACTTTCATGAAAGCAACACATTTCATATGTTAATATTCAGTATGGTGATTATGTTACAGTGGAGTTAGGAAATTGACTTTTTTCCACTGTACTGTGATGTAGGAGTTGGTATATTTAATTTAATGGGGGATGTGGGGACAGAGGCCCCACATGGGGGGTGCATTGGGGCATGCCCACTGCAGAAATGCAGTAAAAAGTGTGTTTCTTACTTCGGTGTTGTTATAGGTGGAGGAGATGTTATTTAGAGTCCCTATTAATTTGACAAAGCTTTAGGTTGTCGAACTATAAAAGATTGACAGCTAAAGATCGAAAGAGCCAAACCGCGAATGGCCACCTAAGCAAATTTTTCTCAGGGAAAGAATTTGCTTGGCCATTAACGGGAATTTGCCCTTTCCCCGATGTGGAGCAATCTCGTAGTTAGTATATTTAGTTAGGGGGTGGGGTTCCCAAATAGGGGGGTGTGAAGGACGAAGCCCCCCACTTAATTCAGGTTGAAAGGTTTTTGTTTTGTGTAACGGCCAAGCAAATTCTTTCCATGGGAAAAAATTCACTTAGCTGATCATTCATGGTTTGGACGTTTTGATCTTTAGCTGTTGATCTTTTGTAGTTCGACAAGCTAAAGTTTCATCAAATTGATAGGGACCCGTTATTTACATGTGTATTGTAGTTTTCGATGTTATGATGAACACTTTCAGTGTTCTGAGTTTTCATGGTATTGGGTTTTCAGTGTTTTGGATTTTCAATGTTATGGTCTCAGTGTTTTGAATTTCAATGTTATGAGATTTCAATGTTTTAAGCAGACCCATATATATATATATATATATATATATATATATATATATATATATATATATAAAATATGGTTTCACTTCATAATCATGGAATGCTGAAATCTCGAATTTCAGCATTCCAAGACCATGAAGATGAAAATGCAGAATGCCGAAAGTGCATAAGAGCAAATTTGAATATCTCAAATCCGCGCTTATGTATTTCTGGTACGTTGCTTGAAGTGTTTGGCTGGTATGGTACCTGAAATGGAAGGTGAGTGAGTGTTTGTGTGTGTTTTTGTACATTGTATGTGTGGGTAAGGGTAGGGAGGTATAAATATGAGTGTGAGTGTTGGATTTGTTGGTGTTTGTGTATGTGTGATGTGTATTTGTGTGTGAGCGAGTGTAGAGTGCCGTGGTGTGAGTTTTTTTTTTTCATTATGTGCGATTTCGGAGTTGGTATATATAAGTAGGGGGGTGTGGGGGGCTATGGGGGCTTGCTCCCCTGCTTATATATAGTGTAGGGTTGTGTGGTTTGTGTGCTGTGGGTGGAATGGTGTGTGTGTTATGTGGTGCATGCTGTATGTATGTGATTGCGTGATTCGTGATTGTGGGTTTTCGGGATTGTGAATGGTCCGGCTTCATAGTTTTGAAATGCTGAAATTCAAGATTTCAGCATTTCGAGATTATGAAATGAAACTATATATATATATATATATATATATATATATATATATATATATATATATACCACTTGTGGGTCCATAACAAGTTAAATGAAATATATGTATATATATGTATATATATATTATATATATATATATATATATATATATATATATATATATATATATATATACTGTAGAATTTGTTGATTATTTATCTATGTATAGTCAAATACACAGAAACTCTAAAATGTCAATATTGTGAATGTTGACACGTAAAAATCAACATTTTCAAAATTGACAGCTCATCGTGCATGCTCCTAGCATAATGTCAGAGAACACAACTCTAAAACAGTGTTTTTTCCATGGGGAAAGCCCCCCTGCACCCCAGATTTGTTACATATACTAACTCCAGGATCACATAATCCCCAGGGAAGGAAGGGAATATTCATCAACTCCATGAGTTGTAGATCTTGTGCACCTGTTGATCATATTGTTTGGCCAATAAATTGTGTCTTTTACTGCTATACTGAAGTCAATAAAGCCAACCCCACTAGCTACAGACGTGTCATATTTTATCCTTTTTCTGAGATCATCATTACAGTTTAAATGGATTGTTTGACTTAAGATCATATCTGATATCAATAAATATTAAGGTGCCTGCAAATTACCCAAAACAACATCCAAACCAAAGGGGAAAAATGTTACCCAGACAAATAACTTAGTAAAAACTCCAAGAAATTCCCAGCTAAGCTAGAGTCTTTGCTGTGTAATACCGTAAACCCCCTGAAGTGGAGACCCATGGGATATATGCAAATGACCTCCTTAGGGACATACCTTTCAGCTACATGGCTTTTGAATACTTATTACTTTCCAAGTTAATGATTAGAAAAGGGACAATCTGTGTCAAAGCAGACTATTTCTAAATAGTTGTCTCAGGCTATTATCTTTTGCTACTCCCACCGCAACAAAACTATTCCACATATGGTCAAGACACACTCTGCCAGGGTCTTGGCTTCATTTATAGCTTTTTGGAGAGGGCTGGACTCTAGAAGTATTCTAGAAGCAGCAACTTGGTTCTTTCTCCATGCTTTAGCAAGGCATTACAAGATGGTTCCTTCTCCATGTCTAGGTCAGGCTTTGCTAGGATTATCCTCCAGAGTCCCCTAGAACCTTCTTCTTCCACCTCCCAGTTGTTCTGAGCTTTGGTAATCTTCCCATATAAGGTAGCTTAGGCTACTACAGCAGTGATGAATACAAAGAACATGGTACAGTTGTGTAAGTAACCTTACCATAACAGTAGATGTTTGAATGACCACTGCTGCAGTAACAGCTCTCTGCCTCCATCCCCTTGTTTTTTAGTGTGTTTTTTATGCCATTGTTTCGATGTTTGAATTTTCTTATCACTAGCGATGTCCTGTCAAGGCTGTTCCTCTCTCAGATGGCATGAAAGCTCCGAAGGGCTGGTTACCCAAACCTGTCTTTTAGTCAGCTCACCTCAAGCTGACTAATGGTTTGGGTGCATGAAAGTGACCTGAAGCTTTGGAATCTTGCTGGCTATTATATCCTTAGCAGGATATAACCCATATAGCTAGGACTACTGCAGCAATAATCATTCAGACGTACTGTTATGGTAAGTTTACTTACGTAACTGTACTTTTTAATCTCGATATTTAGTGTCTGTGCATGCTGGTCATCACACAGCCAGTGAGAAATTCTGGTACCTCGCATTTCTCCTAAAACTGCCGATTTACACTAAGTATTTTAACACCCACATTCTACAGCTAATAATTGTCACACAATAAATAAATGGCTTAGCTAAAGGTACAGTTCTAAAGATATCCCACATTGCTTGCAGTTGAACTCAATGACTATTTTCCGATAATCTACACAATAACTGCACAGTTTAAAAATTATGGTCTCCTTGCCCACCTGTATTAAGGCAAAAAATTGTCAGCTGATTTAAAGTGCAAGTTGTTTCGGAATGTAGTAAGTGTTGTAAAAGGAATACATCACCCCCTCCATAGAACCATAGTCTCACATTGATAGTACATTTGATGGAACCCTTTGCCACTCTGGCAATACCTGCAAAGTCTTTCCTCTTTTTCCTAGATTTTCTCTTGCAAGCCTGCTTTACTTGCTATCTCTGAATCATTGTCATAACTGGGCCCATGGACTCCTTAGTCACTTCTGCCACTTAGTCTTGTTGGGCGTTCTCAGCTGTCCAGTTTGGTAAGCCTATTAGAAGTAGATATTTAAGATCAAGGTAGAGGTCTCAATCAACATCTGCATTCATTTTCCTGTCTGTTCTTCCATTGCCTCAGTCAGGCACCAATAGCCACATTTGAGGATTATTAGAACGTTACACGTTTCCTTTTAAGGATTGCTACTGTATTTATTTGCTATTTATTTATATTTCTTAGCTGGGGTAGAGCACCAATCCACATGTTCCTTTTTTCAAAATCAGTCTGGGAGCACTATCTCACTTACTCAAATTCACACACTAGGCAAATAGAGTCTGATGGAGTCAAACTTTGGACCACATGAAGCAGCTAGTTAGCAACTCATAGCCTTCAGTGTCTTCATAGTCCTCAGTGCTGACTGCAAAACCTTCCATAAGGCAAATATAACATCCACCTTACTGTCATCACTTATCCCAGTGATGAATGCCACCAACACAAACCTTGTACTTATTTATAAACTCTTTCACTCCGTTTTTTTTGTTGACTGAACATTACAGATGTTCATCTTCTTATCCTGCATAAGCAACTCACTGGAAATTCTACTCACATAGATGGGTAGAAATAACAATATACCGAATCCTCTGAAAATATAACATTCTTTCCATAAATTCTAATCAGTTTATTTATTATAAACTGTTCTTCTACAATAACAAATAACATTTCACTATATGACTATAACACATGATATAATCATGAATTTGCACTATCACTGATAAGTTATCAAATGTGCTGAGATTTCTATATGTTCTCCTTGAACCCATTCAACCATTCTGCAGTCCTCACTATACACAAAACAAGCTGTTATCCTATCTAACTACAGTGTATACCCACAATTCTATTATATATATATATATATATATACACACACACACACACACACACACACACACACACACACACATATATATATATATATATATATATATATATATATATATATGAGTCTACTTCAAATGAGCAAACGCTGTTTTGAACGAAACCCATATAACCGAGACAACGTTACCAAAACTTCAAATTAACAAAACCTGACAATAACAAAACCTACAAACCCAAAAATCACTTACCAGAAAACCCTCACAATCTGGAAACAAACACAAAAACAAAACAAGACCATACACAGCTAAACACTATACCAGTACTAACCCTTCCCATAACTTCACAGTACATTAAAGTAACATGACAAGAAACTGAGTACATAATTTCTGCAGGGGGCAAACTCCCTTGCATCTTTCATTTGAGGGGCTCCACCGCCCACAGCCCCGTAACCTAATTATACCAACTCTGAAATCGCACTACCTTGTATAAAAGGGCATATTTCCATCCAGGTAGCTACTGCTGCAACAGACTGCAGGTCCGTAACTATTTCAGGTTTTTGGATTTCATTATTGTAAGGTTTAGTTAATTTGACATTTCGGTAACGTTGTCTCGGTTATATGGGTTTTGTTCAAAATGAGCATTCACTCATCTGAAGGGGACCCATATATATATATATATATATATATATATATATATATATATATATATGTGTGTGTGTGTGTGTGTGTGTGTGTGTGTGTTAATGTGTGAGTGAAATGCTTTCTTGAAAAGTTTAGATTTAGGATGACTATTAGTATCTATTCCTTTGGGGCAGCAGCGGTGGTTCAGCGGTTAGCGTTGCTGCCTCACAGCAAGAGGTTCTCCAGTTTGATCCTTGGCTGGGGTGCCTTCTGTGCGGTGTCTGCATGTCCTCCCTGTGGTCGTGTGGGTTTTGTCCGGGTGCTCCGGTTTCCTCCCAAAGACATGCTGTAGGTGGATTGGGCACTCTAAAATTGGTCCTAGATGTGTGTGTGCCTTCTGTGGAAGGTTGGGCACCAGGCTGGCAACTCAACACTGTAAAACTCCACTGCCAATCATGAGCAGACAGGTGATCCACTGTGGCACCCCCTAACCGGGAAAAGCTGGAAGAAGATTAGTATCTATTCCTTTCTCATTTATAATATCACCTAAAGTTAATATGTAAAATTCAATGAAATATTCTTCTATATGGTGCAATTAAAATTTGCTTCCTTTAACCCACAGTATAGATCAAAACAAGATGGACTGATGATAAGTCGAGTCACACCCAAAAATGGAAAAACAATAAAATATGATATACTGGAACCACAAGTGAGATAGATGCCTGCTGTTTAATCTGTATCTAAAAAAAAAATAAAAAATAAAAAACATAACTACTTTGCTCATGGCTGCAGTCTAATTCATGGTATATCTAAGAACTATTAGCATGTAAGTCCACAATCTATAGTGTTTCTCCTACATCTTCACATATGGGGTTATTCTTACTATAACGGTATGCGTGACCATATTAGTATCATGCATATTTTCCCATGCAGGTAGAGAAAGTACTAAACACAGAAATATCTCTGAATGTCTACCACTTGCTAAATTCACATTTTCAACAATATTCTTTTGGTTGTGATTATTCTGTAGACATTCATTGCAGAAAAAACATCCGGTTAACATTTTTTTAATAAACTGAAATATCAACTTATTTCAACTACTTAATGTTTATACATAGCCTACTCAAATCCCCAAGCATGTACTTATATTAAAATAATGATTATTCATTTCATATATTTTGATTTTTCTATCTCTTTGGTCAATATACCACAAAAATATGCAACAAAGTCTAGAAGATTTAGCATTTTAGCTTGGAAGTGTTTATATAGGTATTTTTATACCCCAAGCAGGATAAAAGGAATCTTTCTTCAGGTAGATTGCAAATGTTGGAGGTGTGATGTGAGAGAAGGAGATAACAGGGAACATTTTTTTGGGAGTGTAATGAGTTGGCAGACTTTAAAAATTCCCTGCAGACTATTCTGTCAGGAATTCTGGGTGAGCAAACTGGTATGACCAAGGAAATTATTTTTTTTTTAGGTGTGATACAGAATCTGACTTGCTTAGACATACTCAGGCCTTGCTGAGTTTAATTTTATTGGCTGCCAAAAAAATCAATTACTAGAAAATGGAAATCAAAACTTATACCAACCATATTAGAAGTAGTGAATATAGTAACAGATATAAAAGAACTAGAAGTCGGATCTTTAAAAAAGAGTAGAAGCAAATTACATAACATAAATGGAAATTGTGGGAATAATATATGCAGGGAGTGGATGTGCATCAGAGTTCAGCTCTAAGCTCACTTCTGCTCATACTGGTAACAGTGTTTACTAACAAACAGGTAATATGGGACAGACTGACCAAGATTCTGTAGTAGATGATGTGGTACTACATGTGGAATCTGAACAGGGACCTCAGCAAGTGATAGGGAACTAGAATACAAAATGATGAAACTGAGTACAGACAAGAAACTAGAGATGGCAGCAAGTGAGGAAATCAGAAGAAGCTGAAAATGAGATAAAAGGGAAAGAGTGGAATAACTTAACAGCTTCAAGTATCAGGAGCTCTGATTGAGGAGTGAAGAACCCTGAATGAGGATGTCAGAGCTAAAATCATAGGTGCCATACCCAGGTACAAAGTGTCAGAAGTAGTGTATGACAGAACTGTGTCAAAGAGTAAGATGGGCAAAACATTAGTTTGACCGGTACACATAAATCTGGGCATTCAATCCACAGGAATTGAGGACACTTGACATGATGGAGATGAATTGCAAATGACAAGAAGTTTGGGAGGGTGGCCTAATGGTTAAGGTGTTTGCCTTACAAACACAAGGTACAAGGTTTGAATCTCACAGGGTGTAATTGGCTAGGCTTAAATGGCTCGCAAGGGCAGTTAGCCTAGTACTAGCCTATGAACACTATGAGAAGTAATATGCACACTGTGAAACTAACACAAAAATTATAACATCAGAGCAAAATACAAAGTAGCCCTAGTTGCAGAGAAGGTCAAGGAGAAAATATTACAGTGGGGTGTTCACATGTGCAGGAAAGCAAAAGACAATTTGGTAAAGAGGATTTTGGAGAAACTGGAAGAAGGAAAAATAAGATAAGGGTGTCCAGTCAAAATCTGTATGGGTTGTGTGAGAGAAGACCTGCAGCAGTCAGGCATGAACGGAGGAGTGTGGATGTGAATCAAGACATGTGGCAACAGCTGAAATGACACCTTGACCTACGTAGAAATTGGAAAAAGGAGATTGATGATGATGATGATGATAGATGAGTTCTTCACACAGGAAAATTAAAAAAAAAATACTTAGGCTAGCTTAATACATCTACAATTGGGGCTACTTTGTCTTCTGCTCTGATGTCATTTTTTACTTATAAGTTTCTATAAGATAACAGGCAGAAATTGCAGATAGCAAACTCATAGAAAAGTGGTCACCTCGATATCCACCAAGCAAAGACAAGATAGAACAAAGACCATCCTGAAATACTTTTACTCATTTCAGGTCATCACTTTTGTTCTGTTAACCAGAAATGGTTATATAATTTCTTTTTGCAAGAAAAACATCATACCACCTTATTGTAGTTTTGCTTTCTCACAGTGAAAGCAACTAAACCAAAAGGACAAGGATTTAATAGTATTACTTCAGAAATAACAGAAAGCAGTGGTAATACATACCACTCTGTTTACATTGTAATGTCTGCATTCTTTTCAAAGTTTTAGTCAGCTACTTTTTTTGAAGTAGAGTGTGATTACATTTTATGACCTACTAGCACAGGCAATGCAAGAGGTTATACTTTACATTTCAAATAGTAGATTCATTCACTTTTCTTCCTTTCATCTCGTATTGCATTCATAAGACAAAAGGTCACCTGATTACACAAATTTTGCAGATCATATGTGCTACTAGTAAAAAATAAACACAGACAAATTACATAACATCTTCAAATCAGTTTTTCTTAGCCAGACATCATCCCTGGCACCACATGTAGAACTTAATATAGCAGAAAGCATATCCTATAGTACAGAAAATGCAATATAAAATCATGTAGTGCATTTACACTTCAAAATGCAAAATACAGGATAGGACACTTGCACATAGCACAAGACAAGTACTTCTTAAGGTAAAATAGTAGCAAGCTATGCAGTTGCATGCAATTATCAAACATTTAATAGAGAAGGATATTCTGCTTACAGACGTGCTTATGAAGAGGCAAGTTATAATGAGAGGTATGTAGAATATTAAACCAAAAAAAGTAGCTTCTGCTGTGCAATTGACCAGCTAATAATCCACAAAACACACAGCAGTGAGTCCAAACTCTCCACCAAGGAAACATGGCAATAAATAACAGATGCTACATGTCAAAAATCTGTTAAAGCATTTTAATTTACTCCAGTTATGTGCTTGTATTCACAGTGTGAACTTCATCAGAATTGAATTATAACAACAGACATCTCATTTAAATATAAAAAATGCACACAACATCCACAACCAATTAAGTAGTCAATTATGACTAAATAAAAAACATAAATATATACTTAAAATATAAAAATGCAGTTTAAAAATTGACGCATCTGAGTTTAAAACGAGTAAATTATAATTTTGTGGCCAGCATTTTTGCACTTGTTAAAGAAACATGATCATTCAGTTTAGGGGACACAGTGCTATGCAGTCTCAGCTTCCACAAACGTTCTTTATATTCTAAGATACTTCCTCATGGTCTCCCTCTGGAGTTCTTATCAGCCCTCTCAATCACTGCAAACTTAAAACCAACTTTTTTTAGTTCCATCACAGACCCAGGTATGCCTGTGCAGGGCATTGTTGTCATTTTGTCAAATCACATCAGAGCAGTGCTAGTATAACCTTTGTGTTAGGGGACATTTAGTCTTCCCCATATAAAAGGAAGGACAGCCCTGACAAATAGCCACATATACTACCCCTGGGGTACCACAACTGGCAGCACACCTTAAATGAATGCAATTATTCTGGAAGTACTTAATAGGTACAACGTCACCCTCCAAAATCAATTGACAATGTTTGCATTGTCAACAATTTTTTTATGCCCCACTCACCTTGGGTCCTGTTTCAAATTTGTCTTTCAAATTAGCAGCCATTTTATAAATAAATAAAGGGGTGAGAGCAAAAGTTGTAAGCAAGTCATCATCTGATTTAAAAATGTTCTGATTTTTGTAAATTATTATCTTAATACGATCAGAAAAAACTTCCAAACCTCAGAGTCATAGCACGTTCAAAACATTTACCCCCAAAATCAGGGATCACATCTCTATCCTTCCCCCAAACACAGTTCCCCAAAAAGGGGTCTAAAATCATTATATCTTCTGTTTGTAATGTCCTTTGCTTTGTCATTAACCAATTGTACTGGATAACCTCTTTCAAAAAAACATACTCAGTAACTTCAATTTTTCATGATGGAAAATTTTATTATCAGGTGAGTAGAACAAGAAATGTTTTGTTTAGGAAAGCTATTGTGTTATTTGACTTTTTGAAAGTATAAAAGATTGAACTGGTTGTGCTGCTCATGGAAATGGTACTTAAAAGCAATTATATGTCCTTTGAGGGGGGATAAATCCAACAGTTGAAGGGGGTGGTCAGATGTGCAGTTTGTAGCCCCCTTTATGCTAATATTATGTGGAAGTGGGAGTTTGGCTGTATTCTTTCTTTCCTTTTGATAACATAGATCCTTTTATTAACTACATCAATTAGACCACAGGCTTTTATGTTTTACCCATGCATATTCTATAGACTTTACTATCTATTTAGATATCACTATATAAGGGTTTTGTTTCTAATATATATAGAAAGCCCAATATCTGAACTCCCTTTTACACTATAGGAGTTGCCACATTTTTTCTCAAAAAAGGATCTTACTAAAGGGTCTATTGATAACATTTTCCAAAATGGTGTCTGATGAGAAATAATTTCATTCCATTAAGAGGTACTGCTAATTGTGGTACCCCAGTGGTAGTATATGTGACTAATTGTCAGAGCTGTTCATCCATTTATATTGGGAAGACAGAACATCCCTTAAGAAAAAGGTTGTACGAGAACTGCTATGAGGTGATTAGACAAAATGACAACAATGCCATATAGAGACATGCCCAGGTCTGTGATGGAGCTGAAAATTTGGTTTTGATTTTAAGTTTGCAATGCTTGAGATGCTATATAAGAACCCCGGGGTGGACCATGTAAAAGCACCTTCGAATATAAAGAACTTTTGTGGCAGCTGAAACTGAACACCACTGTGTCCTGGGACCAAATTATCATGTTTCTTTAACAAGTGTTCTAAAGATATTGTTGTTTTAGTCTCAGGTGCATCAATTTGTTAAACTGTATTCTTTTTAATTTAAGTTTATATTTATATTTTTTATTTAGATATACTTGATTACTTTAATTCATTGGTGGTGGATGTCTGTGATGTCATGTGTATTTGTATATTTAAATGAGATGTTTTTTGCTATCCTTCGTTCTGATGAAGTTCATGCTGTGAACAAAAGTGCTTAACTGCAGTTAATTAAATTGTTTCAACAGATTTTTTTACATATATCATCTGTTAATTGCTGCCATATTCTCTGAGTAGAGAGTTTGGACTTATTGTTGTGTCTTGTACGATATCTAGAATAATGTTAATAATTGAAAAAATTTTGGGAAGACTAAGGCCATGTTTTGTAGATTACTGTAAAACCAGTGGGCAGTCAGCAAATATAAGGGCTTTCTTCTACATGGAAATGTATTCCCATATGGTTCATTTGATGATTTCTAATTTGGAGGATGGAGCTAAAAGAGTTCTAGAGGAGAAATGGAATACACGTAAGTGATATCACATCTATGTAAGCAGTTTGATAGGAAGAGATCCCATAAAGATATCTTAAAGTCCATCTTGTTTGTGCATTATTTTTTATGTTGAGTTAAAGAGTTCTGTGAAGTACTTTCCTGTTATAAATACAGTCATCATGCCATTTTTTGATCTGTAAAATTGAAGCAAACATACCATGCATTTTGTGGTCTCATTTACCCGGTTGGGCAATATCATTTTAAAATCTGATGAAGAGAGAAAGGCAGTCATCTTTATATGTGAACTTGTGTATGAATTCAGATGAATAAGATTCAGTTGTTGCTGAAGCGCCATGCATTTCATCAAATTTAAATAATTTGCATTGACAATCATACCATGTTAAACTAGTCACAAACATAGTAAATATGTTTGAGGTAGACTTTGGTTTACTTAGAACATGGCATAAAATGTCTCTAATCAGCACTTTACATTATAGGATCAACAAGGCTTGCAAGGAAATATGTGTCTCTCTATAAGGCCCAGGTGCTGGCTCACTGCCTTTATCTGGTGCTGTATGTGACTAGCAGATCTGAAGATCTAGTCAGCATGAAGGCTTAGCTAGCAGACCAAACTACCTTTGTCTTGGTACCATCATTAGCTCATACTTCTGGAAGTTTCATTATGGTCATTTATCAGCCAGCTACTCCAAACAGTATGCAGTTGTTTTATTTGGATTTTCCATGCTTTTCTAAGCTATTTAAGAGAAACCACTGAGAGACAATCAAACATATTAGATCAAAAGGTCTTAACTTAAGTATTTCACTGATGATTCATCTACCGTCCAGTTCTCTCTGTAACATATCCAAAGTTGCAAGAACAGTAGTTCAGACAACAATACTAGCTTCCCAGAAACAGCAGCAGCTTATCCTCTCCCACAGAAAAAACATGACTATCTCTTAGACTGCTCACACACTTGAGAAAATTTCTGGTGTAAGTATGCAATAGATAAAATGGAGGAAAACAGCACAGGAAACAACATAGTCCTTATTAAATCAGGTGACTTTAGAAACACAATACTTCAACAGCAAGTAAAAATTAAATACAATTAAAAAATAAAAATAAAATTGTATTTAAAGTTTATTTTTAAATTATAATTTATTCATTTAATATTTTTTATTTTTAAATAAAATTAAACTTTTTAAATGCTACTAGAAATGGCAGAAATGAATAGGTAACAATAAGTGCAGACGAAATAAAGAATTTTCCTATTTTTCTGCATTGAACTGAGGACAAAACACCTATTTTATTTTATTCCAGCATGAATGCTCTGATTGTATCTTCTGAAGTCTTATGGCAAAGTCACCAAAAAGCCTTAGTGTAATACAGCTCAATGAAGAATTTAAAGAAACCAGTGGAAAAACAGCTTTTAGCTTCAGTCAATAAAGCTTTCTTTCTAGAAACAGTAGCAGTGTATCTTCTCCCAACAGAATAAACAGTGTTATCTGTCTCTCAGACTGCCTACACACTTGATCAAAACTTTGCTGTATCAGTAAATAAGTTGTAAAAATGGAAGGAAACCATAAATTTAGCACAGGGAATCATTGCAATATTTAATAAATCAGTAGATTTAACATAGGGCCTGAGAGGCTGTATGTTTGTACAATGCAATATTGTGTTTGCCATTGCAGATATCTGAGATACTACAATTTCAAAGTAGTTTTTGAACTTCTCTCGCACTATAAACATCATTAGCATTTAGAATAGGATCCACAGTGTTGCTGTAACAGACTATACCAGTTTGTTTTATTCTTGGTAAAGCTGGTGAGTTCTGTAACTTATAAAGATATTCCTTTTTGCAATTCCTGACCAGTCTGGTGCACGTGGCAGTTTCTAACTTCTCTGTATTTATGGTGAAATCAGTAGTCTCCTGTGGCACACTCTTTCCAAATCATCTGTTTTTCTTATAACCTGTTTAAGTCATCTGACAAGCCACAGCAAGTATTATATTTTTTTTTAGTGAAGCAGGTTAACCTAAAATTTATAAGATGGAGTCAGTACTCTATGAGTGAACTGTATGAAAAGATAACAGTGATGATATCAAGACAGAATTCTACTGACTTAATTAGGAATATAGAAGTGCATGTGGTTAAATGATTTAGGTGTCTTGATTTAATGTCTATGTGGAGCTTTTGTATGTGTTCACATTTCCATATTACCAGCATGGGCATATAGTTATTTGTAGTTTTGGCTGTGGCACACATAGCCTCCTTGCTGCATGTGTATATCAAGTAACACATTCATGTATGTTGCATTTCCAGCTTCTTTTGACAGACCTTCCAGGAGGCACAGATACAGTACCTGTGCTAAGCCATACAGATTTGCTCCAAATAGGGAGAATGGCTTTAAGTGATTATTCCAATCAAAATTGTTCCCCAGTAGCTAAGCTTTTACATTTCTGGGTCATTTATGTTTTTTTCAAATCTGCCCAGGTTACAGGGAATGTAAGTAAAGCTTAGTTTGAATGTTTTGAACCTAATGTAATGTATACGGTAAGAGTACCACTTTAAGAGTTATGCCTCAAACAGATCAGTTAGGTAGAACTGAAGACCCAAACAATGCATGGTGTCAGAACAGGATGAGTAGTACTTGTGGGCTTGATTTTACCAGCCAGAAAGACGCAGCTGTACTCCAGTCAGAGAGCTGTAAGGTATAGCGATACAACCACCAAAGGACCAAGATCATGAAAAGAAAACAAGTACTTGAAAAATTCAAATATAGAAACAAGTGAACAGAATTTAAAACAATTAAAAGAAACAGTGAAATAAACAACAAAAATGCAAAAAAAAGCCAGCACAATGGACAAGAGACTGAAAATAAAATGAACAATAAGTAAAAAAAAACAACAAAAATTATGTAACTAACCAGAGTACAACAAAATGGCATAGACATATGAACCAGACACTAACAATTTGAATTCAGAGGCAGAGCTTGATTATTCCAGTAAATGGGCAGCAACACCTATTTTTCCTTCTGTGTATAACCACACATTTATTACATCTATCTTTCCATTAAGTCCACCAACAACACTGATTTTACAAAGCAGATGGGCAAAAAACTGGAAACAATGGTTAAAAAAATTTGATCTCTTCTCTATAATAACCATTATAGCAGAGAAAATTAAGAAGGTCCAAATTTTTGCTTTCATTCACCTGGAGATGATGCCATAAAGACATTTAATGCATTTAATATTCCTAAATTAAAACAGACATCTGACTATTATTAAAGACTGGGTTGCGAAGTATTGTGATCATAGGAAGAGCTTGCCATATAGTCATGATTTATTTTACATTAGAAATCAAGAGACACAGGTGTCTGTTGATGCCTATGTGGCTGAACGGACCAGGATTCATAGCAGCGAAACAGGATTTCCTGTGGCATCATATGATAAAACACTATGAATATGTGCACAGTAGCAGAATTAACTAACATTCAAATGAATGAACATGGTGAGGACATGGATGTACGCAAAATTAGAATGAAGCAACGGCTGTTAAAATAAGCAGATTACATCTGTTAGGGGCACAGTATAATGTGAAAAATGCTTCAAACCACGTGACAACAAAGAAAACTAACATTTTCTCAGGTGATGATGGCACAGTTAAAAATCAAAGGCATGGGGCTGAACAGATGCTAAGTTGTTCAGGGTATGGTGACCTACATGAGAAGATCTGATGCCCATTTGTAAACAAGGAAAGTATAAACTGTAGACTGCTAATACATTGTCTAAAATGTGCAACTATAGGAGAGAAGGCAGAAGAAAGTTTTCAACTGACTGCTGCAGGCGGGACCATTGAATATGCAGTCAGTTATCAAAGTAGTTCTATGTCAGAGATAAATTACTTAACGCAGTTGATGTTTATGTGCCTACTGCTTCTTCACAAGGGACATATATATAGCAGTGTTGTCACTATAAAAACACTGGACTAAATACTGCCTGTAAATGGTAGATGGATTTCTTTTAAAGTACATAAAGTGGAGTGCAACATACTGAGAGCATAGCCATAGACTTCAGGCTGAAAGACACACTAAAGTCTAAAATTATATTGCCTTATTCTGGTAATAAGATACCACTAACAGGTCATGAAGAGCTGTGTTGCACATAAAAAATCAGCAATTTGTATTGTGTTTATAAAAAATAACATCTATTGTCTTTCTTTCAAATTGTTTCAATACTACATATGAAATATATTTGGCAGAATGACTTGTAAGGAATTAAGCGTTTTGAGATGGGTATGTAGTGTGTGCTTACAGTTCTATTGCCATAGAGGGCAATATGATTGTCAAAACATTCACTTGCTTACTCGAGCAGTAAAGATTCACAGTGAGGTCAAAGAGATGCTCTCTCACATGTTCCTGAAATAGTTCATTTGCATATTTCTGCAGGAAGCAATTCACACATTTGTGGAAACAAGGATTTGCTGATTCACAAAGTAAATTATTTGCACATTTGTGCAGTACAATCTGTTAAGTTAAACAAGCAGAATTTAGTGTTTGGTGAATTTGGAAAGCATGATACAAAAAATGTGAGTTCTTGACATTTAATTTGAAAGTTTGCTGCAGTATGCTGACTTATCCATAGGACTTGGAAAATATTCAGCAAGAATGTGTTCAATTTATTGAAATGGACACTGAAATACAGCTGTTGACAATTTTGATACTGTCAGGATGTCTAGATGAAAAGAAAAAGTTTTATTTTTTCATCCAAATGTATTACACATTCTAAGATGAATTTTTTGAGTCGAAAGGACTGTTGTTCACAACCAACCATCCATCCGTCCAACCATCATCCATCCATCCATCCATCCATCCATCCATCCATCCATCCATCCACAAACAATAAATTAATAATACTAAAGCAGTTATGTAGCAAGATGCTAAAGCAAATACATGAATAATGCTTGGGTATAATTAAATACAGAGAGAGAGAGAGACAGCACATGTCCTGTTTTTGGCCTTGTAGACTTATGCTGTACTTCTTCTTCTTCTTCTTTCGGCTTTTCCCGGTTAGAGGTCGCCACAGTGGATCACCTGTTCGCTCATGATTGGCAGTGGAGTTTTTACAGAGAGAGAGAGAGAGAGAGACAGCACATGTCCTGTTTTTGGCCCTGTAGACTTATGCTGTACTTCTTCTTTCGGCTTTTCCCGGTTAGGGGTCTCCACATTGGATCACCTGTTTGCTCATGGTTGGCAGTGGAGTTTTTACAGTGTTGAGTTACCAGCCCGGCGCCCAACCTTCCACAGGAGGCACACACATGCATGCACTCACACCTAGGGCCAATTTAGAGTGTCCAATCCACCTACAGCATGTCTTTGGGATGTGAGAGAAAACCAGAGCACCCAGAGGAAACCCACGCGACCACAGGGAGGACATGCAGACTCTGCATAGAAGACACCCCAGCCGAGAATCAAACTGGAGAACCTCTGCACCACCATGGCCACCCAGACCTATGCTCTACTGACGAGGTAAAAAAAGAAGGCCGAAACATGCATGTCTACAGCTAGTGGGGTTTGGCTTTATTGGACTAAATGTACCCATAAATACTTAAAAAGTCAAAAGTAAAAAGCCTTGGGCATTCAGAAGCCGTGCAGCTAAAATGAAAGTTATGTACTTACCATAGTGCTAGATCCTTTTATTTGTGTCCCCCCATTACGGCATATGGGTCATCAAGCCACTGCTGGATCTGACCTGGCCACATTAATGATCTAGCCATGTGCCTCTAAATAATTTTCTCCTCAAGTAATGCATTTGCCCTTCTAGTTACCTCAGACCTCAACTGGCACCTAGAAAACTAAGCGACTTTATGCAGTCTGTGGTCCTAGAACCAAACAGTCTTTCAGGTCCTACAAGAGACGGTATAGAGAAGGAGGGAGGGTTGTATCAGATGGATATGAATGAAAGATCTAGTGTTATGGTAAGTACATAACTTTCATATCTTATTCATTCAATCTGCCAAATCTGACATATACATAATAATCACCAACTATAATATGTCTTGTGTGGCCTCATAACAGAAAACCTTTAAGGATAGTAGCTCTGAAGGATTTTGTAGCTCTTGAGAAGCAGTCCAGTTTATAGTGACTGATAAACATATGCATGGAAGTCCAGGTGGCAGCATCACAATTGTCAGTTATGGAGGAAAACCTAAAGATGGCTATAGAAGCAGCTACTGCCGTTGTGAAGTACACTTTTGGTTTACAGGGTAAGACCTTCCTATGATTAGCATAAATAAATAAGATGCAATCTGACAGCAATCCAGAAAGGGAAACTGTTGATACTTTTTGTCCCAAGTTTATTGGAAGCAAAATAGACAAATAGCTGTGTATCTTTCCTGAAAGACTTAGTTCTGTGAAAATAGAAATGCAACTGTCTATAAACTTCCAAGATAAGCAATATATTCACTTTTGTTTGCACAGCTGGGAAAAAATACTGACAGATGAAAAGTTTGCAATATGGTAGACTCCAAAGCTACTTTAGGAATGAAAGAAGACTTAGTCCTGATCAATACCCCATCTTTGTGAAAAGTTTAAGTAAGGAGGGGGTGAAGATAGGGCCTGCAGCTCTGAAATTCTTCTAGCTGATATGATAGCTACTAGGAAAACTGTCCCACAAAGAGATAAACTTCAGCTCTGCTGAGGGTGCTGGTTCAAAGGGGAGTTTAGTCAGTGCCTCTAGTGATAGATTTAGATCCCTTGGTGGTACAGGATCTCTGAATGAAAGATCCCTTTGAGAAATGTCTTGCATAGATTATGTCAGATTATGTAAGGCAGGTGATTGACCCCTGAAGTCCTCATGAAAATTGGAAATTCCTGCTAGTTGAACTTTGATTGCAATGTAACTAGAGCCTGACTGAAAATGAGCATTAAGAAATGGAGGCTGTCCAAATCTGGTGCAGAGACAGGGTCAGTACTTTGACTATTGGCCCAAAGGACAAATCTCTTCCATTTACTACAGTAGTCTTTTTTGTGGAATCTTTTTGGGAAGCTGTGAGAATGAAAACCACTACTTTAGTTAGAGACTTATCCTCATCAATCCTTGGAATTGGGGAATCCAAGCGGTTAACTTTAGACTTTTGAAGTTCAGATGATGCTTCTCAGAGGAATGAATGATTAGGTCCTGAATGAGATCCGGGTACTAAGGGTGTCTCACAGATGAAGTTTCAGAAGGGGGAAACAGACTTGTCTGAGCCAGAAGAGGACTATGAGGATGACTGTTGCATTGGCCCTCATTGTGTTCTGCAGGAACCTCAGGATAAGCTTCATAGGTTCCTAGGTGTTTACTAGGCTAATAGCCTTGGAGCCTTTACAAGCCTAGCCCAAAAAAAATTGCCAGGCACCATGCCCCCCCCCCCATGTTAGTTCACACTGCCCCTATCCAGTAGGGCAACTGGAGTGATCCCTGGGGTGAAATTTCTGTTACCCATCCACTTGTCAAGATTTCTCTTGAAGAGGGTCAGCGAGATGCTCTGCTTGGCATGAATAGGAAGCTTATTCAGAGTATGGGCAGTCTTTGGGAGATAAACCTGTCCCTCCAGCATGTTCTATTAATTGTGGTAATGAGGTTGTGATCTCTGGACCATGTGACATGGGGGGATTGGGATTTCTTTAGGTGTAGCATTTCAAGTAGGGCTGGGTCTGACATGGCTTTGTAAGTCAAGCAGAGATCACCTCTAAGCAGACGATAAGAGACTGAGAACAGCTGAAATTTCTTGAGTCTGTCCATGTAGGACATGTGTTTAAGGCCTAGGATCCTTTTTGTGAGGTACTTTTCTGGCCTCTCCAGCTGTTGTAGGTGTCTGGTCAAGTACATGCCAAACGGGACATTATATTTGATGATAGGTCTAATGAGGGATGAGTAGAGAGGGATGATGACCTCTTTCTTCCTGAATGCAAAACCTTTGGTTATAAGATGTGCCACATAGAAGGACTTTCTGACCACAGTGGCAATGTGGTGGTCAAAGGTGAGGTGACTGTCGATCTGGGTGCCGCACTCTCTTATGACCCCTTCAGTGTTCAGTGGGCTCCCATCAATGTGGTAATTCATGGGAAATAAGTTTTTTCCAAAGGAGATGATAACACATTTTTTGGTGTTAAGCTTCAGGCCATGGTTCTTACACCAGTCATTGGTCTCAGAGAATGCCATTTTTTGTAGGATGTCTGCATCACTTGGGGAGTTGATAATGACTCCTAGCTTGCAGTCAACAGTGAACTTTGTCAGCCAGATTCCTTCTGTGTTGGCCTGGACTTCTGAGAAGTAGATGCTAAACAGGAGAGGGCCCAGGATGAGCCCTGCAGGACTCCATTCATGACTGGTCAACAGTATGACTTGGAATCCACAACTTTCACTCTGTGAGTCCTGTCTGTGAGCCAATTTGCAACCCACCTAGTGATGCAAGGATTGATGTCTAGTTTGGTGAGTTTATCAATGATACCTGAGTGGGAAATGGTATAAAGGCCTTGGCCAGGTCGAGTTAGGCTGTATGCACTGCCTTACCCTCATTCACAGCCTTGGTGACTGCCTCGAAGAAGTCAACCAGGTTCAGCAGGCAGGATCTCCCCTTGACAAAGCCAAACCGTGTGGGGTCAAGAGTTTGGAGATTGCCTATATCTTTGTGAAGCTGGTCCATGATGATGCACTCCATAGCTTTGCATATCAGACTCATCAGGCTAATGGATAGTTCCCAGGGTCTGTAGCTGCTCCCCCTTTATGGAGCGGGATGACTGTAGCAGTGTGCCATTTGTTAGGGACTAAGGCTATGATTGAACAGGGCACACAGATGTGGGACCAGTTAATTTTGTAGCTCATGCAGGACACAGCCAGAGATATTATCAGGTCGCATGAGCACTGTATTCTTGGCTTTGGACAATGCAGCTTTTACCTGTGCCACAGAAATGGTGGGTATCAGGCTTTCTTCTGATATTGTGATAGGGCCCTGGGGGGGGGGGTAAAGTTGGCATTAAATCTGTCGGCCAGCATGTTGGCTATATCTGTTGGCTCAGTATAGGAGGTGCCACTGTGCGAAAATTCAGAATGGGGTTAAGCATAAGGAAGACCTGGAGACCATTTTTGAAACAGAGCATCCCTTTGTGACTGTCCCTGAGGGGGAGCAATACAAAGAACTCACTGCACTTGTGTGGGGGGAAGTAAAGATATCAACAAGGGGTGTCCAAATGGTGAAAAACATAGCTGGCTATTGTTGGATTGAGAGAACACTTGTGAGGCACAAGGAGTGGCCTGCTTATCTTATCAGATAGGTGATTCAAGACTACAGGGATGTGTGTTATGATTAGAAAGTGGTGTAAGATCATTGCCTATTGCCAGACCATCACTGCTTCCCAATATAGAGTATAGTACCTATTTCTTCCCTGTACGCTGATGTACCAAACTACAATAATATTGTCTGTTTGGATGGATAACACACCTTGGGGAAGGTGGTCCTGAAGTTCCTGCTTCACAAGGAGGACTGCCCTCAATTCCAAGACATTTATGAAAGTATTATCTTCTGATTCTAAGCATTGACCTTGGACCATTCTCCCTTCATAATGGCCTCCTACCCCCATGGAGGATGCGTCTGTGGTTACCATCATTACCAGGTTTGTGATTACAAAGGGTTTTTCCAAAGCTGCCAGCTGTGACTGTAGTCTCCACCTTAGGTGCATGCATTTGTAATAATGGTGATCTTGCATAGATAATGAAGACATTGAAACCATTGTGCTTGAGAAGCTGCCATAGAGTTCTCATGTTGAAATATGCAAAGTGGGTCATTAGAATGGATGAAGCCATGAGACCCAGTACCCTCAAAACTAAAGGTGCAGAAGGACATAGGCCGAGAAGCAGAGCATGAATGGCTGCCCTCAGGTTCTGAAGTCTTTTCTGCGGTAAGGAAATAAGAGAATGTGTGGTGTCCAGCCTGCAATCTACAAATGTGAATGCCTGAGGTGGTATTTGATTGGTCTTTTGAAGGCTAACAACAATCTCCAGGGAGTTGCAGAGGTTGAGAAGATAATCTCTGGCTTTGAGGAGGGAATCCATTGAAGTGGCAGCTATGAAAAATTTGTCTGTGTAGGCAAAACTCCTATACCTTTTTAGGTGCAAGTAAGCTGCTATGACAGCCATGCATTTGGTAAACATTCTCAGGGCTGTGGTGTGACCAAATGGCAAGATGCTGAACTGGTAGTGACTGGCTCCTGTATGAAAGTGCAGTAATTGCCTCAACTTGTTTTCAACCTTCATGTGAAGGTAAGCGTTGGGAGATCTATAGAGCACATCCAATCATTCATCCTGAGGCAGAGTAGAATTGATTGCACCATGACCATTCTGAACAGGGTCTTCCAAACATAGTTGCTGAGTAAGCTGAGGTACAAAATGGAAATTAGATCTTGTGTTTTCTTTGGAACCAAAAATAGGATTGAATTAAGGTCTTAACCCCCTCTGGTCTAGTGGCAACTCTTGGATTGCTATTTTTTCAAGAACTGAATCAATCTCCTTTTGAGCCTCTTTGAGCTGATTGGATGGGACACCAGAAAACAGCTTATTTGACTAATGAGAAATTTGGAACAAGGGAACCTCTGGATATTATTCCTCTCATCTATTTGTCCTGTGTGATGGCCTACAATGCAAGTGAGTGGAGAGAGGGATGTCCCATGACTGCCTCCAGAGTGAAACAGTTGGGCATATTTGTAGGGATACTGTTACTTATACTCCGAAAAGGGGCCATGGTATCCCTGGTTTTGAGGACCACCTCTATCTCTGGATCCATGTCCATGAAAGAGGTTGCCTCTTCCATGGCACCCCCTGTCAGAAGCTGAATCAAGCTGCTGTTATTTAGACCTCCCGCATCAAAGACTCTGAGGTCCCTTTTGGTTCCTATTATATGATTTCTGGGAAACTTCTACTTTGATGGCAAAAAGGGTCTTACTGTCTTTTTCACACTTCTGCATCTTTTCCTTCACTTAAGGGTTAAAGTAGGATAACCTATCAAAGGCGGTGTTAGTGAAGGATGCCTTGAAGTTATCCACAAAGTCACACAGGTGCAGGACTGTCTCATCCCTATGCCTTAACTGACTGCTCTAGCCTCTCCATCCACTGCATTGTGCATAAGGGTCATAAAGAGTCTTGTTATGTTCAACATAACAGACAAGGTGTTTTCAAGTTGCTTGCTGGACCCCATCATAAGACGGTACTTCAGAGTAGATATGACCTGCTGAGAAAGACCACCCTGGAGCTGTTCATGTGTGTGGCATAATACAAAGCCCTTAGTTTGAAGGTACCCAACGTACACACCCACATCCCTAATCTGTCCATCACCTTGGACTCCTTATTGGGTGGCTGGACAGAAGAAGAGTTCTCTGACAATTCTGCCCTAGTTGCTGCCACAACAATGACTGGAGATTTTGCCCAATATTATTAATCCTTTGGAGTGTGCAGTATCCTGTCCAGTTTGTGTGTGTGTGTATGTGTGGGGGGGGGGCTGCTTCACAATTATATGGCTGCTGACATGACCAGTAGACCACTAGATCAGTAGTTTGCCTGCAAGAGGAACCACCCAGAATGTAGATTATCCCAAGCCATTAACCTCAAGCAATGCAGTGTCATCTGGGGTGGATGGTTCTGTGGGCCAAGATCCCCTGTGGCACATCAGTTGCAATATTTCACCAAATCAGGCATCTTCTGATGTGGATTATGGAGAGCCATCTCCATCCTCTGAGTCAAAACTTGAAGTGGGAGTCTCTAATGAGAAGTGTTTAGCACATCCTCTTTTTGATTTTTCAGAGAATGAGTATCCTGAAACCCTAGAAGACCTAAGCTGCTGTGGAACAAGGGGATTGAGGTTCAAGGTCTGGCTTTAACTCATGGTTATTTGAAGAGAAGGAGGTAAGATAGAGACAGTGTCCCAGGGTGGAATTGTAACTGTTGGGACCTATGGCACAGTTCTGGTTGGTGAACCAATTATTGCCCCCAACAACTAGCAAAGTGAAACCATCTTCATAGGATCCAAAGACCTTGCCCTAGCTATTGAACTAGCTATTCCCCCTTTGAGGAAATGGCCCCAGTATTAGGGTGAGGCTCCAACATCAGGAGACTGGAGAACTCCATTGAGGGGATCATAACCAATGAGTTGATGTCCAATGACCTCAAGAGGGTCAACAGAACCAAAACTAATGGATTGGATGCTGGCATTGAGGCACACAGCTCCTTGGTCCAGAAAGTATCTCAACTCTGATGAAATTGGGGCCAAAAGAGGCAGATCCACATACCCAATGCCAAAGCTAGGAATAAAGTTTGCATCAAGGGCACAGGCCTAGGGAATAGAGATGGATCTGAAGATACCAGAGATGAAGTGCTGGCCAGTGAATGAGCAACAACTAGTGCAAAGTTGGCGTATATGGACACCTTCAGAGCTGAAGGCATGCTATGATTCCCATCTCTATCTGGGTCCCTAGAAACTGCTGTATCAAATTGCCTAAGTCTGCTTCAGAAGCACTCTTGCAAGACCTAAAGGATCTGTTCAAAAGAGCATAAGAGATCTCAAAGAAGGGCACTGATCTGGTTTGTCAGCATGAATTTCACTAATGGGGAAGGCCTGTAGAATAATCAGTTTCAAATGAACTGGCTCTGGAAAAGGGTGTAAGTGGGCATATCTGGAGAAGGAGTGTAAGTGGGCATATGGGGTATTGAGACCTTGGTCTTCAGCTGTTTTTGGGCCAAGGAGGAGGATGCTGAATCCACATATCTCTTTTTCAAATCCAATTCTTTCAGTTTCAAATGTTTCTCTGAGAGCTTCTTTGACTTTGTAGCATTCAGATCCAAGGGAAGTAACCCCTTAAGAATCAGTTTATTTCTTCTATTTGCTATAGTCCATGTGCTGAATCCCTAACATATTTTATAGTTCACCAAAAGAAAACTTCATGATCTGTGCATGATCTGCCTAAACCCAAGATTATGCCTTGAGGCACACCTGCTGAAAAGGTTTCATCATTGAATGCATTAGGACCATGTGTAAGGGTAAAAGTTCTATTAGTTATGCATGACGTAAACCAACATAGTGCTCTTATTACCTATACCAAAGTTGGGTAGTGTTTCAATTAGAAGGATGTTGGGTGACAGATTCAAAGGCACACTTTAGGTCAATAAAGAGAAAACACGTTAGCTGACCTTTATGTATAGCCTCAAAGAAAAAGTTATTTCTGATGAATAGCATTGTTTCTCTGCTGTATTGATTGTGAAAGCCAGCTGTCTGTTAGTGAAGAGGTCATTTTTGGAGATATATTCCATTAGTTGCATCTATAAAAGTTTTTCTATTGCCTTAGCTACAGGACAAATAATTAGGATTTGCTTATACTCAGGGAAGGGCTTGTTTTATCTTTATTTTCACTTTGGTAACTCAGTCGATGGTAGTATGTTTACTGGAGTAAGATGTTCTTCATCTTCTAAGAGTAAGACTATTAAAGTGTTGTAATGGCTTGAAAATTTGTTTTGCCACCATCTGGATAAACTGAATGCAGTGCTGAATGCTTTACTGACTTACTTGTGCTATAGTTTCAAGTTCCCTCAATACCTCTTTAGAGGATACAGCCTTGACACAGAATTGTGGGTGGATAATGAATGGAAAGTACTGTGTGCTTCAGATGAACTTCTCACCTGTGGGTTAGGTGCAATGTGAGGAGAGAGACCGGTGGACAGAAGTGACTATATTGTTAAGAACGTTATATGAAGGGTGGTCTGTCTATCTGAGAAGAGTTGCAGGCCATCTGTCATCAGTTTGAGGATCCCTAGGATGTCTTTTGGGGAGCCTTTGCATGCCAAGTGTCTATTCCTTACATAAGCTGCTTTACCTATATTATTGATAATATGTGCCTGATGTGTGAGGATGTAAAATATAGTTTTCTAGAGTTTCTAGGCATCATGTCATTGTTTAACAGTTTTTTTTTTATGTCTGGATTAAACCGAGGACATGCTGAACCTTTTACCTTTCTGTCTGAGGAATAGGTACATAGGTTCATAGGTTGGTGCTAGGCTATCAGCCCTAGGGCTTATACAAGCCTAGCCATAACAATTCCCTGGATATTTCTTCCCACAATATTTACTTCCCTGGATCCCTGTCTAGCAGGGCAACTGACATGATCCCCGGGGTGAATTTCCTATCTCCATCCAATCATCAAGGTTCCTTTTGAAGAGTGCCAAGGAGGCGCTCTGTTTGACATGTATGGGCAGTCTATTCCAGAGTATGGGGAGTCTCTGGGTCAGGAACCTATCCTTCCAGCATGTTTTGTTCATTGTGATGACAAGGTTTAGATCCCTGGAGCATGTGGCTCTGAGGGATTGGGATTTTTGTAAGTGGAGCATGTCCAACAGCTCAGGGTTTGACATGGCCCTGTATGTTAAGCAGAGATCACCTCTGAGAAGACGATATGCCACAGAGTATAGCTGGAGTTCTTTTAGACGGTCAGCATATGGCATCTGCTTTAGGCCTGTGATTCTTTTAGTGAGGTATTTCTGCAGCCTTTCCAGCTGTTGCAGATGTCTTGTGAGGTACATACCAAACAGGGCATTATACTCTATAATGGGTCTAATGAGGGACGAATACAGTGGGACAATGACCTCCTTTTTCTGGATGAAAAGCCCTTAGTGATGAGGTGTGCCACACAGAAGGATTTCCTGACTGTTGTGGCGATGTGGTTATCGAAGGTGAGACCACTGTCTACCTGTGTCCCTAAGTCTCTCATCACACTTTCGATGTTTAGTGTACTGCCACCTATGTGGTAATTCATGGGTACATGTTTTTTTCCAAAGGGGATAACTATACATTTCTTGGCATTAAGCTTGAGCCCATGGCTCTGGCACTGGGCATCTGTTTCTGTAAGGCCCTTTTGCAGAATATCCACATAATTTGGGGATTCAATAATAGCTCCCAGTTTGCAGCCATCTGCAAACTTTGCTAGCCAGAGTCCCTTAGTGTTGGCCTGTACTTCAGAGAAGTAGATGCCAAACAAGAGTGGTCCCAGGACTGAACCCTGAGGTACTCCACTTGTCACTTGTCTGGAGCTGGATTTGGAGTCAGCTACTTTTACAGTCTGGGTTCTGTCAGTAAGCCAGTTGGCAACCCATTGAGTGATGTAGGGATTTATGCCCAGCTTAGTAAGTTTATCTATGATTCCAGAGTGGGGGATGGTGCTGAAGGCCTTGGCAAGGTCCAGATAGGCTGTGTGGACCTCCTTACGATCGTCCACAGTTCTGGAGACTGATTCGAAGAAGTCAATCAGGTTCAGGAGACAAGATTGGCCCTTCAAAAACCCAAACTGGGTGGTGTCCAGTGTTTGAAGGTTGCCAATGTCTTTGTTTATAAGTTCCACGATAATGCGTTCCGTGCCCTTGCAAATCAGGCTCGTCAGACATACGGGACGGTAGTTCCTGGGATCCAAGTTGGATCCCCCCCTTGTGGATTGGGATAACTGTAGCTGTGCGCCACTCAATGGGCACGAAGCCTGAAGTGAGGCTATGATTAAACATGCCACTTGGGTGAGGTGCCAGTTCATTTTGTAGTCCATGTAGTACACCGCCCAGGCTGTCATCTGGTCCCATGGATGCTGTATTCTTAGCTTTGGAGAGTGCGGTTTCTACCTGTGTGGCCGTGATTACCAGAATTTGGCAATCTTTTTGTATTGAGATGGCCCCTTTCGGGAGTGAGAGGGGGGTGAATTTGGCACTAAATCGATCTGCCAGGATATTGGCAATATCCTTGGGATCAGTATATTTAATGCCATTCTGTTGTAGCTCAGAGCAGATCTGAGCATTGCCTTTTAGTTTCTTGACATAACTATAGAATGCCTTGTGGTTGTCTTTGGAATCTTTGGCAATTTTATTTTCGTAACTAGCTTTTGAGGATTTTATGAGGGATCTCAGCTTCTTACTGAGGCTGGTGAGGGAGTTTTTTGCATCCTGGGATTTTCCTCTTTTCTGAAACAGTTTCTTCCTTCTGTTGTATAGTTTGTTTATAGTAGGGGACCACCAGATTGGCTTCCTTTTTTTGGAGGAGAACATCTTGGTTCTATTTAGGATGGCACACTTCATGCACGAGTGGATGTACTCGTACAGTGCCTTAGTATAGGATTTAGCAGTCGAACTTTCAGATCCCATCTGCATGGGAGTCATGAAGTTTGTCACTTCTGACTTGAGTAGCATGAAGTTGGCTTTGGAGAAGTTTTTTACGGAGGTTTCCTTACTGGGGGGTGGGGGTGGGATGTGGATGTCAAGGGTGATTTACTTATGATCAGACCTGACCAATAAGAGGGTGAACACTGGTGTGGAGCATCTGTCTCCCATGATGGTAAGTCTAGGATATTGAAGCCCCTGGTGGGACAATGGATTAGTTGATCTAGGGCGTTGGAATTTATAAATTCCAAGAACCGTTGGGAAAAGGTGTTGGTACCCGAGTAGTTTTCCCAGTTAATGGCAAGGTAGTTGAAATCACCCAGTATTAGGGTGTTTGGTTGTATCTTAATATTTTCCAGTATGTCTAGAAAGGTGTAGTGAGAATCTTGGGGCATGGTGGGGGATCTGTAGCAAGCTACAATTTGGATTGCAATCTTACCTAGTGTTAGTTGCACCTGGAGAATTTCAGATGCATTGTGTTGGGCAACTAGCCTGGAGGTGTGAATATTCTTGATGAATATGGACACTCCTCCACCTTTAGTGTTTTGGTCTTGGTTTTGTGGCTGAAAAGTGCAGTAAGAATTGTAGCCTGGTATTGCAGAGGTGCTCTCTGGAGCCTTGAACCAGGTCTCAGTTACTGCACAGATATCGATGTTCTCCATTTTTAGGAGTGCCTCGAGAGAGTGCATTTTGAGGTTTAGACTTCTAGCATTGAGTAACATTACCTTCAGATTGTGCATGCTTGTATCTGTTACAGTGGTGGTTTTGTCCTTTGAACCTTGCCTGAAAAAGGCACTATAGGGTTGGCAAGAGCTTTAGCCAGTAACCTAAATCCCAGGGGTGACAGGTGCAGACCATCTCTGGCAAAGCATCGTGTTTTGTCGATCATGTCTTCCCAGGCAGACAGGTATTGGATCCCCTTTGAATGACACCAGAAGCTTAGTCAATTGTCGAAGTCAGTCATTTTGTCCTTATACTGTGGTATCATTCTGGGCGAAGGCAGGATGCTACTCAGGGCTAGAGTCATACCTGCCTGGGCCACATGATCCGAGAGCTCTTCCATGTCTCTTTTCATGTAGTCCTGGGAGGTACGTCTCAAGTCATTCACTCCAACATGGACAATGACAGAGTCACATTTGTACTTGTAGTGGAGTGACTTGAGTGCATGCATTATGTGGCAGATCCTGGCACTTGACAGGCAGCTGACTGTAATTTTCTCCTTGTTCAGCCTGGTGAGTGGGACATCAGTGTGCCTGACTATAGAGTCACCTATGACTAAAGTGTTGGGTACATTGTCTTGCCTTAGGGGCTGTTGTTGGGTGGCACACTGGTGTTGTGAGCTATGTGTCACTTTGGTTGTGACTGGTGTTTGTTTGCGTTTCTGCTTCGGAGGTCCTTGTTGCTTGGGCAGGTTAATGTTAAGGGCCTCTGCATATGTGGGTTTAGTGTTGCTATGTGTGGGTGTTGATGATGTGGGTTTTGAAGGGCTGTGAATTGCTTGAGGTGTAGCACAGGTGTTAACCTTCTCTTCTTGACTGTCTAGCACAATCTTGGCCGGAGAGAGCTTTGCTTCCAGTTTGGCTATGTAAGTGCATCTCTCACAGGTTGTAGTGTTGTGGTGGTAGGAGGAGAGGGTTGTCTGTATACATGAGGCAGTTGCCGCATTGCCCCAGTATGCCCAGATTTACCAGGTGAACAGGAGAAATCACCGGAAGCTGACCCTTGGACATGCCTGTTTAGGTGCTTTTTTTGTAAAGTACAAGAGCTGTTTTCCCTTACCTTTGCAAGGTACTTTTCAATTATAGGCTGTTTAGTGCCTATGATTAATTTCTCCTTATTGACAAGGAGAGTTGAGTGCTTGTATCAGTTTTAGGCTTCCTAGTGCTTTCCAGCAGGTTTGAGAGCAAGTGCTAGTCACAGGGGTTCAGATTTTAATGCTACTACTGAGAAACCAGCTAGTTCTAAGGGAAAATTTGAAGAGCAGACTTTCTGGCACCTGAAATAGTTTGACTGTAGCCCTGCAGTGCTGCACAATGCGAAAAATGCGCAAACACACGCGTTTATAAGCCAGAAAGTTGAAAGGGATAAAAATCAGCCCAAAAAGGCTAATAAAATTAAAATTTCAGAGCTGGAAACCACTCCTCTTGTGTTAGATGGGCAGTACAATGCTCACCACTCCCACTGGTAAGCAGTAGGACTTCCCTCTACCACAGCAAGGTCTGGGTAGCTCTGAACACAGAAAATAAAGTCCTGAGACAAGCAAAGCCTGGGATCTGGACTGACTAGGAAAGGTGGGAAACGAGCAAACAAGATAGTATTTTTTTTTGTTAAAACAGGCTAAACAATGCACTAATACAGTAAATAAACACAGAAAAGGCCAACACACTTGAGTGTGTAGTCCTAAACA
>NC_056744.1:540863672-540903672 GCF_019279795.1 Protopterus annectens
CGTATTCAAAATTTTAGATGATACATGATAGGACAGGGGAATAAAATGTTCAAGATGGACAATTACATAAGAATTTTCCTGATGATAAGGAATTGATGTGCTGTCAATGTGCTTGGTATGCCAGAGTGCAAAGAATAAGAGACAAAAGGTTATTTTGTTTCCCCATCAAGTATACTTTTCTTCTAGATTAGCTGTGAACCTTGCATACGCAATTTATTCTGGAAGTCATTTGGTAATAATGTATTTTCAGTTTGCTATTTTCCTAGATGCTTGCATAGCTTCTTTTTTCATTATGGCATTATTTTTTATTATGAGATGTTAGTATATTAGTTTTTCTACACAGTTGTCTATTTATTATATGATATTGTCTTTCATTTATATGAGTTTTCTTAAGATATAAAAGTAAATCAATAAAAATATTTCAAACTGAATAAAAATACTGCATCACTTTTTCACTCTGTGGTCACATTATTTACATATTGTGAATGTTAATTTGAAGTGTAATGTATGTTTCTTCAGCTAACACATTGTAAAAACAGATACTGCAAACTCAGATTAAAGAATATTTTGACATACTAATTTATAATACATTTTATAACATGTGTGCGTGTGTGTGTGGTTATTTATAGTCAAACTGTGAAATATGCAATGAGCTCCTGCATTGCAATCAAAATGCACATCCAAATAACAATATACTGCTATGGTGCAACTGCCTAAAACGTGCAGCAATAAGGGATATACAACTGACTGTATAATGGCATGCAAATGACTGTATAATGAAATGCAAATGAAGTAGAGCAGTCTAACGAATATGGATCGCTCCTTTTTTGGCATTTATTTCTCTGAAATCAAGGACAATGTCAATGGTCTCTGGCTGACTAAATTTGCAGATTATGGCAAATTAGGAGCTGTCATTGAAAACTAGTAATTCGTTGGCCATTTTGGGTCATTTCCTGTTTTTTCCAGCCCCCTGATATAAAGCACGCTTTGGCGGGCTTTTCTGGCATTAGAGAACTTGCTATAGCTCCTCGTGGTCCCCTGCAGAGTTCCTAAGCCAGCAGAGAGCAGAAAAAGCAACTTTCTTGATTATAAGTATTTTTTAAACATTTTATTTTGCATTTTTCGATCTTTTGAGCTTTTCGACTACTGTTTGTGCCTATATTACTGTTTTATTACCTGATTTTCCTGTTTTTCTGTGCTTAAATTGTTGATTGCACTTGTTTGCTAAAGTTTTGCTTAAAAGTAACAAACAGGCTAATATACTCAAGTGTACCAGCCTTTGATAGCAATTTAGTCGAATACCAAAGCATTTACTGTATTTTTTCTGTCTGTTTGCAAAAAAACTAAAAAAAACAAAAAATACTTCTCCTTTCCTAAACTTTCCTAGCTAGTTGTTCCAGTGATCAGATTTTGCTGATCCCTGGGCTTTGTATTTGGTTCCTGTGTTCCTCCATTTTCTGTGTGGCCAGAGGTAGTTTCTTTACTCACCAGTGGGAGTGGGGAGTACTGAGCTGCTTGTTTGTCCTCATAGGAGTGGTTAGAGACAGCAACTAGTAATTTGTTGGCATTTTGGGTCATTTCCTGTTTTTTCCAGCCCCCTGCTATAAAGACGCGTTAGCTGCTTTAGCGATTTAGCACGGAGTTGCCACTGTTGCACACAACAGCAGCGGTTAAACAAGGTTAAACTATTCGGCTACCTAAATTCCACTCTTCAAATTTTCCCTTAAATCTACCTTCCTCGAACTGTACTGCCGATCTAACCAGCGTATCCTATAACTAAAAACTTCATCTCTACCTGATTCCCAAGTAGACTATTCTCTATCTGTAAAGCCTAGCACTTGCTCCTACAGTACTTGCACCTTGATAAAGCACTATTATTATAGATAGTACCCCACCAGCCTAGAACCCACATCCCCCGGAGTCTTTTGTAAGTTTTCTATCTATTACTTCTAGCATGTCAAGGGATCAGTTGCTAGTGTCCTCCCCTGCTCAACTGGTGAACCTGTGAATATTGAGGCAATGTTACAATTGCCTCATGTACACAGACAATCCTCTCCTTCTCCCACAAAACACAAATACATGCGAGAGATGCAACTATACGGCCAAACTGGAGGCTGAGCTCTCTCAACATAGGACTGGCAAGACCAGACAGGAGGAGAAGGTAACCACACACACTACATACCCAGTCACACATAGTACCATCACAACTTCAAATCATACACATAATCACACAAAGACATACTCGGAGGCTCTGACCAAAAATCTACCAAAACAGCAGAGGCCTCCAAAGCAGACACCCAAACAACTACCACGTCAGGACCAAACACATGCATCACATAGACCACACAGTCAGAGTGTCAAACAGTCACAGCCCTTAAGGCCAAACACAATGCCAGACACACTCGTCATTGGTGACTCCATAGTCAGGCACACTGATGTCCCGCTCACCAGACTGAGTAAGGAGAAGGTCACAGTAAGCTGCCTGTCTGGCACTAGAATCTGCCACATAACGCAAGCACTCAGGTCTCTCAACAGCAAGTACAAGTACGACTCAGTCATTGTCCATGCTGGTGTCAACGACCTGAGACGTACCTCCTTGGACTACATGAAAAGAGACATTGAGGAGCTCTCTGATTATGTAGCCCAGGCAGGTATGACCCTGACCTTGAGCAGTATCCTACCTTCACCTAGAATGATGCCACAATACAGTGATAAGATGATCAGCTTTAATAATTGGCTTAAATTTTGGTGTCATTCAAAGGGGATCCAATGTCTGTCTGCCTGGGATGACATGCTGGACAAGCCATGCTGCTTCGCAAGGGACGGCTTGCACCTGTCACCCCTGGGCTTCCGGATATTGGCAAAGGCTCTTGCCACCCCCATAGTGCCTTTTTTAGGCAAGGCTCAAATTCTAAACCTACCACCCTAGAACACAAAAAAGGAAAAAAACTAAGGGTAATGCTGCTCAATGCCAGAAGTCTCAATCTAAAGATGCACGCACTCGAGGCCCTTCTCAGTATGGAGAACATCGATGTCTGTGCTGTGACAGAAACCTAGAGCACCCCAGCACTATCAGGTTTTACCTTATATCATGCGTTCCGGCCCCAAAATCTGGACAACACCAAGAAAGGAGGGGGGTGTCCATATTCATAAAGGACACACACACCTCAAGGTTGGTGGCTACGCACGATGCATCGGAGACCATCCAGGTGCAATTAACCATAGGCAAGACTGCTCTGCAATTTGTAGCATGTTACAGGCCACCCTCTCAAACTCAGGAACCTCACATGGCCTTCCTGAAAACACTGGAGGGGATAAATGTATCTCCAAATACCATCATACTAGGTGATTTCAACTACCCTAATATAGACTGGGAACACTACTCAAGCCCAAACACTCTAGCCCAAAGATTCCTGGAGTTCATAAACTCAAATGCCATGGAACAACTAGTCACCATCCCCACAAGAGGAGAAAACATACTTGATCTCATCATCACGAACATGGGATCACAATGTTCAACAGTATACCCCTCACTGGTGAGATCAGATCATAAACTAATCTCGCTGGAGGTCCTCATCCCGCCCCCACCTGAAATAAAAAAGACTACAGTGAAAAACTTCTCAAAAGCCGACTTCACACTTCTAAAAACTAGTGTGGTCTCCTTTAAGGCCCCTGAGCCAGTGGTAAACATTACTCAAACCGCTGAATCACTTACAAATGCCTTCTACTAGCACCTACAGGACTGCATGGATCAGGCAATCCCAAACAAAACTAAGACTCTTTGTACCAAAGGCAAGCATCCAGTCTGGTGGACCCCAGCCATAAACAAGCTCTACAACAAAAGGAGGAAGCTACTACAAGATAGAGCAAAATCCTTGAAAGGTAAGACACCTTTGATCATTATAAGTAAAAAACTAAGAGCTCTCATAAAATCATCCAAGACAAATTTTGAGAGAAAAATCACCAAGGACTCAAAAGACAATCATAAGGCCTTCTTTAGCTATGTTAGAAACCTAGGAGGAAACTCCCAGATATGCTCAGAATTAGTTCAAAATGATGTGAAGATTACTGAACCTACACACATTGCCAACATACTGGCTGACAGGTTCAGTGCAAACTTCTCCCCCCCCCCAAAAGGAGAGATATCTATACCAGAGGATTGTAGCCCCCCAAACATCTCCAACGCCCAGGTGAGAACTGCTCTCTCCAAGGCAAAAAACACATCATCCACGGGACCGGATGGTGTCCCCGGCTGTGTGCTCCACGAACTCAATGAGGAATTAAACCCGCAGTTAGGACAGCTGTTTAATCTTAGCCTCACCTCAGGATACGTACCCAAGGAGTGGCGCACGGCGACTGTGGTCCCACTTCATAAGGGCGGTGCCTCCACCAACCCTGGTAATTACCGTCCCATTAGCTTGACAAGCCTTATCTGCAAAGCCATGGAGAGGATCATAATGGAACTCATAAATAAAGACATAGGGAACTTGCAGACTTTGGATCCATCCCAGTTTGGCTTTGTCAAAGGCAAATCATGCCTCTTAAACTTGGTTGACTTTTTCGAAACAGTCACCAAGGCCATTGATGAGGGCAAGGCAGTCCATACAGCCTACCTCGACCTGGCAAAGGCCTTCGACACAATACCCCACTCAGGTATCATCGAAAAACTCATCAGCTTAAATGTAAACCCATACATCACAAGATGGGTTGCAAACTGGCTAAGTGACAGAACCCACAGGGTCAGAATTGCTGGCGCCATGTCAGACTCAAAGCCTGTCACAAGTGGTGTCCCACAGGGCTCAGTCCTGGGACCACTCTTGTTCAGCATCTACTTTTCTGAAGTACAAGCAAACACAGAAGGGTTATGGCTGACAAAGTTTGCAGATGACTGCAAACTGGGCGCCATAGTCGAAAACACATCTGACACAGATATCCTTCAGAAGGGCCTCACAGAAACGGATAACTGGTGCCAGAGCCATGGCCTAAAGTTAAACGCCAAGAAATGCATAGTCATACCCTTCGGGAAAAACAAGGTTACCCCTAGCTACCATATAGGTGGCAATCCACTGAGCACAGAAGAAGTCATCAGGGATCTGGGGACCCAGGTTGACAGTAACCTTTCGTTTGACACTAATGTTGCCAAAGTAGTTAGGAAAACCTTCTACATTGCCCACCTGATCATTAAGGGATTCACATCTAGATCTAGGAGGGTCATCGTCCTCCTGTACTCATCACTCATTAGACCTATGATTGAGTACAATGCCCCATTCGGAATGTATCTGACCCGACACCTGCAGCAGCTGGAAAGGCCCCAAAAGTTCCTCACCAAAAGGATAAAGGGTCTCAAAAATATGTCTTATGCTGCCAGACTGAAAGAACTCCAGCTCTATTCAGTCGCATACCGCTTGCTCAGAGGTGATCTGTGCCTGACATATAAGGCCATGTCAAACCCAGATTTGATGAATATGCTTCACCTCAAAAAATCTAGATCCCTCAGAACCACAAGGGCAGGAGACTTAAACCTTGACACGGTTATTAATAGAATGTGCTGGAGGGACAGATTCATCACCCAGAGACTCCCTATGCTGTGGAACAAAATCCCGGTACATGTGAGGCAGAGCACCTCGCTGGCCTTGTTCAAGAGGAATCTTGACCAATGGATGGGAGATCACAGATATACCCCAGGGATTACTTCAGTGTCACTGCTTGACAGAGGCACATCAAAATAATAGGCATAGTTTTTCTTCAAACTAAAGGGGTGGCGAAAGCCACATAACTATGGGCTAGGCTTATAAATACCCTTGGGCAGATAGCCTAGTATGAACCTATGAACCTATGAACCTATACCCCACTGACACAAATGTTCTCCAGGAAGAGCTGACACAGACAAACAACTGGTGTCAGAGCCATGGACTAAAACTTAATACCAAAAAATGCATGAGTATCCTTTGAGAAGTTATGCACCCCTGGTAACTATCATATTGACAACACACACCTTAGAGTTGACCCAGTAGTCAGGGACTTAGGGATAAACATAGAGAGCAATCTAGCCTTTGACCATCATGTGTCTACAGTAGTGAGGAAATCATTCTATGCTGCGCAACTTATAAATAAAGGTATGGCATCTGGGTCCAAGGAACTCATTGTTTCACTGTATTTGGCATTCATCAGACATATCATTGAGTACAATGCTCCCTTTGGTACGTACCCAACTAGGCATATCTAACAAATGAATGTCCACAGAGATTCCTCACTAAACGAATACAGAGCATAAATAAAATGTCCTGTGCAGACTACCTTAAGACCCTATCCCTCTATTCTGTCTCCTACAGGTTGTAGAGGGGAGATATATGCCTGGCATACAGGGCAATGTCAGACCACATCCTGATGGACCTCCTGCATATCCACAAAACAAACAGCACCAGAAGTACTCATTCTAAAGACTTAAACCTTGCCTGTGATATAAATAGGACTTGCTGGACAGAAAGGTATGTATCCCAGAGACTACTCTGTCTCTGGAACAGGCTCCCCATCTATGTGAAGCAGAGTTCCCCCCAACCCAATTCAAGTGTAACTTAGAGAAGTTTGATGGGGTACAGGAAATTCATCCCTGGCTTAGGACCTATGTCTCTAATGGACACAGGCAACCTGTAAATGGTTCATCTTCCAGGCTCCTGCTTGTAAATGTTTCATCTCCCAAGCCCCTGTTTACATTTTTCAAGGGTGCCAGAACTTGTCAGAGATTTGGGATGCATGGCTAGGCTTAAAAAGGTCATGATTTATAGTCATAAGGTGTTAGGATATACAGGCAGTTTGTTTCCAGTATAAAGGGAAAAATCATGCTGAAAGTGTCAGTGTTGCAAGAGCGACAATGCTTGGAGTAGCATCAGTGTTAGTCTAGCAGCATCTACTGTGTTTAGCAGGTTGTCCCCAGGTGCCTGACAAGGTCACAAATTCCAACAGAATAGCATTGGCAAAGGTTAACATCCCACTACCTTTGAACTATACGGTCATATACTGATACAAGAAGGATACTTGAATTTCTACTACCCGTGGTTACCAAGGTATATATAGCCTTACAATACTAACTACAGAGACTTTAAATGGACAAATAAAGGACACATTGGGTATAACTCAGATTTAAACCTTTGGAATATTCAAGCCATTTCTCAATAAATTTATGTCATATGTGGATAAACACATTTGATTCCTCAACATGGCAGGAATAAGACAGTCACAACCATTTGTAGCTTCTTTGATATCTACTACATCCCTAAAATACTGGAAGCTATAGATTCCACCCATGTGGCAATAAATGCCATACTCAGTGTCCATAGACAATGTTACATCGACAAGATCTCAATCATTCCATCAGTTGCCAGTTTACAATGCACAGGGCCTAACAGTCCATGTGCTCACACAGTATTTTGGGAGTGCCCATGATTCTCACATATGGCATACAAGTCATCTGTGCCACCTCTTCCTGATTGGTGACATCCCACAGAGCTATCTAGTAGGGAAGTACAGGTAGATCAGTGTACCTACTTTTTCACTGACACAAGCATCATGTACATAAGTCTCACAAACCATAATGTCTTCCCCATTTCCCTGCTGTATTGCAGGTGACACAGGATACCCATAGGACTGTGGCTGATGATGCCAACATGGAACCTCCACAGTATAGCCAAACAGCAATACAGCACCACCCAGTCCCAAAAAAGGAACATAGTAAAGTATGCATTGGATCCCGGTAAATCCCACTCTGCTGCTTAGAAACTCAGGCAGGGTAGCACTGCAGCATTTGCTTGCCACAACCTTTTACCATATTCTGGCATGCTGCATGCTTCATAACAAGATCCTTTAAAATCAGCCAAGCCAGCCATCACCAGAATATTCCACCAAACCTGAAGCAGGACCAGTTGTAAGAACAAGCACGTCATCCAGTACTGATGACAGTGATGATGACAGACATTGAACAGCGGCTGTACGACACTCCTGCAGGCATCACTGTGCATATTACATGGAAGGACAGGGTAATTGGAAAAGTCTTGCTCACTCAGTTTAATTTCTGCAACTCTTTTTGGTTTCTCATACCACGACAGGAATGAATCCCATTCCTGTTTCAAAATATGATTAAAGTTCATGAAATCAGTATTGTTTCAATTTTTGATGTTAGCCCAAAGTGCTCTTCGCAGCAATCACAATGTGCCCAGAATTCACTCCTTCTGCAATTCATACAGAGCTACACATATTGGTAGCATATCTAAATAAGACTGCAAATTCTTTTTATGAGACCCATTGCTCCTACCAGTATTGGAACTGCCTTGGTATCCTTCTTCCATACTGCCCTTGTTTCTGTCTGGAAATCCTGCTAATTTATGACTTTGTGTCTTCCCTTGTATGTAAGACACTGTAATCACTGGTGATAGCAATTTCACTGGTCAATGCTACTTTTGTCTTCTTTTCGTGGACTACTATATCTGGTTTTGTCACATCTATTTTTGAACTGTAGGTAATGGGGGATCCCATGTGATGTAAACTTCATCATTCTCTATAATGATTTGTGGCTCATGTTTCCAATGCTTCTGTGCTACTTCAATATTGTAGTGTTTACACAATCCCCAATGTAACAGTCTTGCTTCATTGTTATGCCTTTCAGTATCAGGCCCTCTGCCATTAGTGTATCGTACCCAGCAGCAAGATATGTGACTGTTTTCAATTCTGTTTTACAAAACCTGCATTTGTGTCTTTCTCCCACATGGTCAGTGATTTTTGTAAACCAACATAGATGTAGTCCACTATCCTGAGCTATCAATATTAACCTTTCATCTTTTGGTTTAAATTCATTTCTCCTTAACCATTCCTGCATCAGATCTTGATCTACATGAGGTTGTTCTAGGAGTTTTCTGTACTTGAAACTATATTTATGCTTTTTCTACAATTCTTGCTTTCTCATCTGATCCTTCTCCTTATATTCTTTCTTTTGATTTTTGGCACATTTAGTTGCTGCCTGATTTTTATTTAATTCTGGTTTAATTTCCATTCCTGCTTGATACCGATATGCTTCTGTTAAACTAAGTAGGGAAGTTATCTTAGATTTGTGCTCTTCATGTTTTAGAACTTTCACTTTGTTTGGATCTGCTGAGGTCAACAGATAGGTATACAGTCCTAAAATTGCAAATCTGTACATGTAATAAATTTCAAGGAGATCCATACCTCCTTCAGAACAATGAATATATAATATTGGTATACACTGATTTGTATATATCATTTGATAAGTGTAAAGCATTTTTCTTGTATATTTTTGGGCTAATCAATCACCCCAAACTGTAAGTTAGAACAGAAAGAGCAAATTGGTTTACAGCTTGGACTCTGTTCCTAGATGTCATGGCTAATTTCAGTATTAATTTTAATTGCAGATTCAATAAACTCAATGTAGGCTTCATGCAGAGCCTACCCGGAGTTTACATCTTACTGCAACAGTGCTTAGTGTGCAGCAGCACATAATGTATATTAATGAGGCACAGAGCGCCAAAGATAGGTTTTGCTTCTCACAACAGCATTGATGGCTGCAAAACCTTGTAAATGAAAGTGGTTATCAATGCCATGTAAAAGAGAGCACATCCGGTCTGCAAATTTCCATGGAATGCCACAGTGATCACCAGAGCTGTATACATAACTTCCACAACTCTTAGAGCAAGACATATGGACAAAAGCCATAAGTAATGTGGGGACAAAGGATTACAACTAGGGACACACATTAAATATTGCTATCACAAATTTAGAAAGTTGATAGAATGACAAGTTTTGCATTTGCATGAATTTTCTGAAGGGTATGAATTCTGAGACTCAAATGTCTGTACATACCTCTCAACCTTTTAGTTAAAAAAATCTGGACAAAGCCTGACAGAATGGGGATGTCAAAGGTCCAAAAATAGGGACAGATTTTAAATACTTCTCTTATAAACTTCAGAAAGCTGCTAGAATAACAGGATTTGTTTAGCATGCATTTCTCTGATGGGTATGAAGTCTGAAACACAAATGTATATCATTATTTAGTGACTTTAGTCCACAGCTCATCCCAGTAATTTGCCAGAAAATCTTGCATTTTATGAGGAACATGCCAAAAATATGAGGCAAAAATCTGGTCATCCTGTGAAAGTCTGGACAGTTGAGAGGTATGGCTGTACAAATAGCTATCATTCTGTTAGTGTAACATATCTGAACAGAGGCCAACTTAATGAGGGCAAATAACCAGTAATAGGGACTTATTTGACATAGATGTCACATGGGACTGTGTTTGAATATAACACTCTCAACCTCTTACAGTGAGAAATGTGGACAGACCCATAAAAATGGAGGGGGGGGGGTGTCAAAGAGACGGATTGTTAATATTCCACTTTCAGACTTATGACATTGATAGAATATGTAGGATGTACATTAGTATGAACTTAGCAAAGAGCACAAAGTTTGGAACTCATGTGTCAGTCATCAGTTACTGACTGCACTCTGTAATGACACGCCAATGATTTGCCAGGAAAACACCATGTTATAAGAAAAAGATCACAAATATGAGACATCAAATGGACATTCTGCACAGATCAGGACAGTTGAGAAATATGCACCCAAATAGTCTGTAATACTGAGTCACGGCACTCCAGAGATCATCCCAGTGATATGGCAGGAAGCCACATATTTAATAATGAAAACATCTGGACATCCTGTGAACATCTGGACAGTTGAGATGTATGAATGTGAATTATATGGTACAAACAAAGAACAGGACAATGTACCTACAGTGCAATGTATTGTGATATCCCATTCCTGGCATTCTGTGCTGAAACTGTGGTATTGATCTGTAACAGGACATGGGACTGCCATGTAAACTAATCATGCAGGGGAAGTGTGTGCATTGAATAGGGACACACAGATGACTTGTAGGAATGAGCACAGGGAAAGAGTACAGGTGAAACTCCCACATATACAGCAGAAGACAGCATGTCAATGGAAGATGGTTGTAGCAACAACACCAAGCACATATCTATATGGTACAGTACTGACTGTACAGTGAAAATGTATTATCTGTGACTGTCACACAAGGTGACATAACAATGGAAAGGATGTGTGTGGGTGTTAGATAAGCATCCTTACATGAATAACACAGAGGACATCTATCAGGAATCTGACATACAACTGAGTTATGGTGCATATTGGGAAGTTGTGCAAAATGATATACCTGAATTTGAGTGTATTCTCAGTAGAGGTCTCCAGCAAGGTGGCCACAGGTAAAGGATCATGGCAAACATTACACGAACCAACCACAATCATGGACACTATCAGAATAATACCACCACTAATCCCATGCTTCTGATGTAACATATGTGATGTGGAGTGATAACACATGAGCCTGCACAAACACTGGATGACTAGTATGATAGATCCACATTCTACAAGGTTAACCACACACACTGTCTTGGTAGTGTAATATCTGCAGGAGGTGTTAGAAGGGACATTGCTATACCTGTATGTGACAATATGGATACTACAGGCTCATTTCCTTGTGTGCATGGCATATATCTATGGCACAAGTCACACTGTCACAAATTATATACATGCCATTAATGTTGTCAAACACCTACATATGCAATATGTGCATAAGGTGAACAGGTAGCACACATGCACCTGGTATAACAACTTGATTGGTGTACCGCACCATCAGATAGTCATGTATATTCCCCAGAAAGAATACCTATGTATGGACAATAAGCTGTGTGACAGTGCACTTTGACAAAGGTGGTACACTTCAGTTACACATCACTGGAACATGTGTAACTGAAGGTACATGGAGAAGGGTTCATTGTACTCAGTTATTAGTGTGATGAAGGCTAGGAACCATGATGTTTATATGGCCTCTGATGTGCATGTCTTTCACATACCCAGTACTTGTGTTACAGTCAAGGGAATAGTCAGCACATTTATTTATTTTATTTTATTTTATATTTGTTGACCGGGCTAATCTAACTGGATATATGTCCATTTTCAGTAGAGGCCCGGGGAGAAAAGCTCCACATAAAAAAACAAGAAAAAACAAACATTACAACTTCAGTTTTAGTTCATTTATTAGACACAACTGGTGTTACATGGTAACTTAGCATTCATGATAGATAATAGCAAAAAAAAATATATAGAAACCCTTTTTTTTTTTTTTTTTTAATTTGTAATTGACCAAACAATAGTAGAAGAAAAGAGTGTTCAGAAGGATGTGGGAGATTCACAAAAGAAAGTTATAAATACTGCACAGGAAAATATAATAGATATAAACAAGACTGGGAGAATTAGTTAAGGGCAGTGACTTAGCTATAAGGCAGTGAAATAACTATACAGTCTTTCAAGGGTACAATGTCTAACTTAGAAGGTAGGGGTCTTAAAGTGGCTATAAAGTGAGTAGTAAATTGGTGCTAGAACCAAGGATAACAGGAAGAGAGATCTTAGTCAGGGTTAGTACAAGGACATAGCCAGTGGGTTGTAAGTATAATTTGAGTTTATTTTTGAATAGTGCAGTTGAAGGAAGTGATGTGAGTTCACCAGGAAGTAGGTTCCAGCTTTTTCCCAAAGTGTTAGCGAAAAGGGAATCTCCCGCTTTATTGTTGGGTTTTTGTCTAAATACCAGTAGTTTATTTGCTGAGCGCAGGTTTGTGAGATTTTTATTTGGGCTGATTAGACTCATGAGAATTGGTGTACTATAAGGGTGATGAAGGGTTTTATGGGCAATAATCAGTTGGTGGAATAGAATTTGATTAAGCAGTTCCAGCCAACCTAGTTGCTTCAGATTTTGGCAGTGGTGGGTTCTGAAAGGGGAGCTGCTAGCAAATCTGGCAATGTTATTGCAGGAGATTGCCAGTTTGTTGAGGCTGCTTTTAGATAGATTTGTGTATATAGGAGAGGCATAGAAGAGAGGTGAGATAAGGTGGGTGTGGGCAATAGTATTTCTAGCTATGGGAGTAAGGAAGGGTTTAATTCTATAGAGGGAGTCTAGTTTTCGGTTAACTGATTTTATTGTGGTATTGATATGAGTATTATAGTTAAGGCTGTGGTCAATAGTTACTCCTAAGAGTTTGGTGGTAGTGTCTTGAGATATGAATGTTCCATTATTAGATGTAATGATGAGGTCAATTGGGGTGGACTTTTGTGTAGGAGTAAAGAGCAATAGTTTAGTCTTTTTGGGGTTAAGGAGAAGACAATGCTGTAAAAAACATTCTTCTACTAGTTCAAAGACATTTTGGGTGAGGGACTGCAGTTTAGATGGACCTGTAGCTGAGCATATTAATGTGGAGTCATCTGCATATTGTATGCATGTAGCTTGGGGATACTTATAGTTAGATCATTTATAAACACGGAGAATAGAAGAGGGCCCAAAATAGAACCTTGGGGTACACCAAGGGTGACAGAAAGATGGGTGGATAGGCTGTTGTCCCAAAGCACTGCTTGTTGCCTGTTATCTAAGTAGGACTTGAACCACTGAAGTGCTTGAGTATCAAGTGAGAGGGACTTAAGAATATTCAACAGTAGCTCATGGTTAACCATGTTGAACGCTTTTGAGAGATCAATAAAGATTGTAGAGGGCAGGGTGTTATTGTTACGGTTTTCGTTAATGTGGTCAGAAAATGATAGGAGGGCAGTAGTGGTGCTATGGAAGGGTCTAAAGCTATGCTGAGAGCTAGCTAATAGTCTATTTTGGAGAAGGTGGTCTAACAGTTGACAGTGAATGCATTTCTCCATGATTTTGGCTATGGGAGAGAGAAGGACAATTGGACAAACGTTAGAAAGTTCTGTTGAGTTGCCACCTTTGTGTAGGGGGATTATATGGGAGACTTTCCATATGGATAGGATAGTACCTTCTGTTATGGTTCTATTTATTAGGATAGAAATAGGGTAAGCTACAACTTTAGCTGCTATTTGCAGATATTTAGCAGGTAAGAGGTTAGCAGAGGGGGTAGAAGGTTTGAGTTTTTGAAGAAGGTTGCAGATGAGGGATGTAGGGACAGGTTGTAGTTGGAAAGTAGGTGGAGAGTTAGTTACGGAGGTGGGAAGATTAGAGGATACAGGAGGTAGAGAGTTAGCAAGTGACTGGATGGCTTCAGTAAAGAAGATATTAAAGGTATCAGCAATTTATTTGGGAGTCTCTTGGAAAATACCTGATAGGGTTGGTGTCTTAGAGTTGCCTGGATGTAGGAGTCTACTGATACCTGACCAGAATTTTTGTGGTCTGTATTGATTGGTCTGTTGAAGTTGAAAGTAGAAGTTTATTTTATCTAATAATATTGATGCTTTAGTAGAATTTCGAAGTTGTTTACATTTTAAATGATCAGCTGGGTCTTTAGGAATATGACATTTGGCCCAAAATTTGTTTCTTAATATAATTTTTTGCTTAGTTTCCTTTGTAAGCCATGGAGCGGTTTTTGTACTGTTTCTAAGAGTGCAAGAGGAGGCATGGTAGTTCAAGATTTCTAGGAACTTAGAATTGAAGTATGCAACTGCTTCCTCTAGCTGGAAGTGTTTTAGGTGTGACCAGTTAAATATACTAAGTTAATTTTGGAAGTGCTCAGGGTTGAAATGTTTATTGGAGCGAGTTGTTCTGAAAGTTGAGGGGTAAGGAATATTACTCTTTTGTCTAATTATATAAGTTAGTGAGTGATCACTGATGTCGTCTGGCAGGATGCCTGACAAATATGTTGGGGAGTGAGTATTTATTAGAATCCAATCTAAGGTACATTCTTTATTGGTAGGTTTATGGATTCTAGTGGGTAAGGTGATAGTTTGGGAGAAGCCTTGTAGGTTTATATGGTTACTTGGGTTATCAGTATTGCAGGTATTCCAGTCTATATTAAAGTCACCTAGCAGTATGATTTCTTGTGGATAGTTAATGGAAAGCCAGCTAAGGAGATTTTCTAGGGGGGGTGATGTTATTACCTGGAGGAAAATATGAGCAAATAATGTAGATGGACTTACTAGTATTTAGTTGTAGCTTAGAGATGAGAATTTCAGTATTGGTATCAGATGGTGGGTGGGTATCTAGTAGGGTAACTTGAATCCCTGCTTTGTAAATTAAGGCTACGCCCCCACCTTTCTTGTTAAGGTGATCCATCCTTAAAATACTATATCATGGAGGGGTGATTTCATAGTCTTGGGTTGCTGGTTTTAACCATGTTTCAGTTAGGCATAGGATGTCAAAGTCATGAACATCCAGTAGAGCATGAAGGTGAGTCACTTTATTATTTACACTTTGTATATTTAGGTGAGCTATAAAGAGAGAGTTAGGAGGTCTTGTAGGGGTGTGAAAGGAAGAAGGAGAGGGTCTAACTGGTTTAGGAGGACCATTATTGGTAGGGCCGGGATTGGGATGAATATCACCATCCAGTAGGAGGTGTCGGTGTAGTCTAAATGTGTGAATTAGGGAAAGATTCAATATGTTATGGGTTCTCTTGACTTGGTAGGGTTTATAGGTGATATGGATAACTCTATGATGCTTTGGGAGGAGATAGTTGGTTGTGGATTTTATGTTAATGTTTTAAGGGTGGCTGATAAAGCTGGTAGGGATGTTTGTTTAGAGGGCAGGTGGAAATTAGAGTAGCTAAGATGTTCATAAGCAGTTAGGATATAGGGAAGGAAAAGGAAAGGAAGAATAGGGAATAGAAGTAGGGGTTTGAGGTATGCTGATATGGGTGAAATAGGCATTGTAATGAAGAAGTTGAGGGTAGAGAGTGAATAAGTGAGGTATGGTATGAAGTGGGAGGAGTGATGTAAAAATGTCAGGAATACCTTTAATGAGATGGGGTTTGGGATTGGACAGAGGGGATGTGGGAGTGGCTAGAGAGGTATATTGTTAGGATCACTGGGGGTGGGTGGGAAATGGGGGTAGGGTAGGGTAGCGGACAGAGCCCGCAGGGCGAACAAAGCGGGTAGAGCCAAAGCAGAGGAGAAACCACAGAGTGTATTAGTGAATCGAGGGAAAAGAGCTGAGAAGAGTAGACTATAGGGAAGGCACTCAGAAATTTAGTTGAAAAGAGGTTTGCTAGAGACTAGAGGTTGAACAGGGCAGAGAAGTGTTTAAAGGGAATGATGGCTGGAAATTGAGGTTTGAAAAGAGGGCTGAGTTATTTAAACAAAAGCATTGCTATACATTAGGGTACAGAGAAACAGCAGGAAATGCTGCCACCTAGAGGCCAAACAGGTATTTACAAGGCTAGATCTCAGGGACTTCAGGGGACGTGCAAAGGGACTAGTAAGGTAGAGAGAGGGATCAGAAATCCATGGTAGGCTGCTAGCTGCTGCTCGCCGGGTAGTTAAACAAAAAGTTCGCAAGAAGATTATAATGGCTAAAATACAGTGAGGTACATACACTTTGATATTAAATCTGAAGCACATATTTAATATGACTATGAATGAAGCACAGCAGGAGTCCTTTAGAGATGTTCTTTCACGGGCGAGAAGCCACGCTGAGGACTGGGAAACACCTGGGGTGGAAAATAATTCAGCAGGGATGAAAAACTTTGATATTAAATCTGAAGCACAGATTTAATATGACTATGAATGAAGCACAGCAGGAGTCCTTTAGGGATGTTCTTTCACAGGCAAGAAGCCACGCTGAGGACTGAGAGACACCTGTGGTGGAAAATAATTCAGCAGGGACGAAAACCTTTGATATTAAATCTGAAGCACAGATTTAATATTACTATGAATGAAGCACAGCAGGAGTCCTTTAGAGATGTTCTTTCATGGGCGAGAAGCCACGTTGAGGACTGGGAGACACCTGGGGTGGAAAATAATTCAGCAGGTACGAAAAACGTTGATATTAAATCTGAAGCACAGATTTAATATGACTATGAATGAAGCACAGCAGGAGTCCTTTAGAGATATTCTTTCATGGGCGAGAAGCCACGCTGAGGACTGGGAGACACCAGGGGTGGAAAATAATTCAGCAGGGATGAAAAACCTTGATATTAAATCTGAAGCACAGATTTAATATGACTATGAATGAAGCACAGCAGGAGTCCTTTAGAGATGTTCTTTCACAGGCAAGAAGCCACGCTGAGGACTGGGAGACACGTGGGGTGGAAAATAATTCAGCAGGGATGAAAAACTTTGATATGAAATCTGAAGCACAGCTTTAATATGACTATGAATGAAGCACAGCAGGAGTCCTTTAGAGATATTCTTTCATGGGCGAGAAGCCACGCTGAGGACTGGGAGACACCAGGGGTGGAAAATAATTCAGCAGGGATGAAAAACCTTGATATTAAATCTGAAGCACAGATTTAATATGACTATGAATGAAGCACAGCAGGAGTCCTTTAGAGATGTTCTTTCACAGGCAAGAAGCCACGCTGAGGACTGGGAGACACGTGGGGTGGAAAATAATTCAGCAGGGATGAAAAACTTTGATATGAAATCTGAAGCACAGCTTTAATATGACTATGAATGAAGCACAGCAGGAGTCCTTTAGAGATGTTCTTTCACAGGCGAGAAGCCACGCTGAGAACTGGGAGACACCTGGGGTGGAAAATAATTCAGCAGGGACAAAAACCTTAAGCGGAGGCAACAGCCTGCACAGTCACATGCTGGTGGATGCACCACTTACCCTCTGCCCCAGGACACAGGTCACATACCTCTTGGTCTGATTATAGAGTGTGATGTCTACATTACACCTGGGTGTTGTGTCTGTTTCCTGATGCAGCACATCACTCCATGCATCTCGTCAATGCAGGTGTTGTCATGGTTGTGGCAGAAATCCCTTGTATGTGTTGATACTGCCTGTATTATACTCATATCACAAGCTGTAGTCCTTCAGGCAGTTGTTTGAACACAGCATGTGTATGTCATCTGTGATGTCCATCACTTAAGTAAGGGGCAGGCAAGGCCCTAGTAGGCACACCTGATGTACTGCCCTGATCACTGGACCTGAGATATTTGTCATGTCACACAGTTCAATATAGTTAGATACCAAGTATGTCATACACTGGTCTAACCATTTGTTAATATAGCTGTTTCTGGACACATGTGACAGTGCTGATTGAATACTCCAGTGTGACTTTTTGTCAAATGCCTTCAGCTGTTCAAGTTCCACAAGATGATACTGCTGTCATGCACGCCCTCGCTGACCTCTTTGAAGATATATGTCAGATGTAACGGACCTGATGTAGCAGTAACAACTCACACAGGTCTGTTGCATACACCGGGAATATTACTATTTTATATATATATATATATATATATATATATATATATATATATACATATATATATGAGGTCCACGATGACATGTTGGTCTACATCACAGATGAATAGAGTCTGGATGTCTCTATACATGCATGCATCAGGTACTGTCCCTCCAATGTGGGTGGATGCATGTTGATGTACACCCTTGTATGGGAATATAGGCCATGTGCAGAGTGTGTTGAACTGTGTATTCCACCATATCAGGAAGATGTATGTAGTGGGTCACACCATAGGTGATCTGTGATGTTGTCACAGCACATTGATTCCATGTGATAGGCCTGGAGGAAGGTAAGGCAGTGCCTACTGCCTATTGTGATCTGGCCTAGGGTTTTGACACAATCATACACACAGGTATCATTGAGAAACCCCCCAAGCTGGGGATTAAACCTTACATCAGGTAATGGGTAAACAAATGGCTCATTGACAGAACACATCATGTGACAGATGGTGAATCAACCTGTACCAGTAGAGTTGTCACCATTGACAAACCTTAGGGATCTGTGCTTGGCCCTTCACTGTCTGAACTGTATTTCCTGACAGTTCAGGCTAAAGTATATGGCCTTTGGCTTACCAAGTTTGCTGATTCTTGCATATTGTGTATAATCAGTGAATCCACCACTGGTGATAACATAGTACAGGAGGCACTAACACACACAAAATGGTGACAAAGGCACACAATCTACAAATAAATGCAGAAATGTGTGTTTGTAATGTTGTCCGTCTAAAAAGTGGAGGTCCATGTTAATCACACCATTGACAACAGTCCTGCTATGCAGAAAACCAGTGATGCAAGCACTGGGAACACATTCAGATAGTGATTTGAACTCTGACCATCAAGTGTCCACACTGCTATTGAAAGCCTATGCTGTACACATCATAAGTCATGCCATCATATTGAGGTCTTAGGATTGTATGACAGCACTGTAGTAAAACCTCATTACAGCACTAATACAGTATAATGACCTTTTTACATATACCTCACCAGACATGTGTAGATGCTGGAGAGACTACAGGGCTTACATGTAGCAGCTGGAGATACTACAGGGCTTTCTCAGCAAGATAACACAGGACCTCCACACATGATGTATGTGGGTGGATTAAAAACCATGTCACTGTAAACTTTATTGTAGAGGATGAAGTGACTTGCCAGTGGAAGTACTGCATATCTAAAAATGTAATATAGTTGATGACATCAGCTTTGCCTGTTGAGAACAAGATGACAGTGTTCCACATGGTGTAAAATGCTCTCTATAAAGTCAAGCAACAGCTTGCTCACACACACACACACACACACACACGCACACACACACACACACACACACACACACGCGCCATTTGACTGCATTGAGAATAGAAACCCTACCTAAATACACAGGCTACAGAATGCAGTACTTAATGCAAGGACCACATATCAAGTCTAATTTATACAGGAGTGTAGGTGAACTTACAGTAGAAGGCAACAGCAGGCCATGTGTGAGACAAGAGGTTGGGAGGCCTATATGAAATGGTTTTGGATAGCACAGTGGTGCAACAGTTTGCATTGTCGCTTCACAACAAGAGATTTTCTGGTTCAATTCTCAGCTGGGGTGCCTTCTGTGCAGAGTCTGCATGCCCTCCCTGTGCTTGTATGGGTTTCCTCTGGGTGCTCTGGCTTTTCCCACATTCCAAACACATGCATCTGGAGCATTTCTCACCAGGCCTCCAATGAAAATTGGCTCTGTTCCAAGTTGGACTTTCCCGGTAAACAAATATTAAATAAATAAATAAATGAGCAAGTACCAAAATAATGGCAATCCATGTAAGCGGAGAAGTAACTGTAAGATACACATGTATCCTCTGTTGTCTAGACACATACACACACACACACACACACACACACACACACACACACACAGTCAACTGCAGTGAGAACAGAACCCCTACCTATCTAAGTACACAGACTACTGAGCACAGTACATTATACAAGCACCACAGCACAAGTCAGATTTATACATGACTGCAGATGTACTCATAGTAGATGAATGACATCAGCAGGCCATGTGGTTGACAACAGGTTGTGAAGCTTGCACAGACACATAGCTTCATGGGTTGATATGGGGCTACTAGTCTAATAGCATTAGGGTCTTTAGAAGCCTAGTTGTGTAAAAACACAAGTACCATTATTGAGCATAGCTGGATAGTCATTTTTAGCACAGCATGTTTGTAAGCAGCACCAGCTGGTCCTGTCCATGACGAACATAAGTGCCAGCCCAGAGGTGACTTTACAATCACACAACCAGTAGTCAAGGCTGTGCTTGAAAAAAGTCATTGAGGAGCACTGTTTCTCATGCAGGGGGAGCCTATTACAGAGGAGTGTGAATCATGGGATATAACTGTCTCCCAAGCATATTCTGTTTATGTCACAGGCTAGGCTGAGATCCCTGGGGCAAATTATAGTTGTCTCATTTGAATTGCAGATGTCCATCATTTCCAGAAGGCCAGGGTCTGAGACTGCTCTGCGGGGCAGCCATAGGTCACCTCTCAGCAGCCTGGATGATACAGAGTACTGTGAGAGGTATGTCAGTCTTTCCATGTATGTCATGTTTGGAGGCCTGCACAACCCTGTGTTTTCTCCAGTTGCTGCAGGTATCTAGTGACAGAGAGATGTGAGCATTGTACTCTTATTATTAGTGTGATAAGGGTAGAGTACAGCAGAGGTATGACTACCCTGGTCTTTGATGCAAAGTCCATATGTATGATGTGAGCAATGCAGATTGTGTGTGTCACCACTATGGAAAAATAGTGATGAAAGTGTAGATTGTTATCAACATATCAGCTATAGGTACCTTTTAGAGACCAACAGGGGACATGCTGGGGGTGTCACATGCATCAGCATATTGGACCCTCCACCAATTCCTGAATGCTATGCTACAACATACCAATGAGCTCATATAGTTTTCCCATAGGTCTGAAGAGAGGGCTAGAAATATGCAACAGTTCTACCAGGTAGCACACTACCCTGCAGTACTGGGTGCCATAGATTGCACTCATGTAGAAATGAAAGCACCACCTGGGAAGCAGGGTAGGGTCTACATTACCAGAAAGGGCTACCACTCCATCAACTGCCAAGTCATGTGTAATGCCAAGGGAATCATCTTGAAAGTGTGTGCTGCCAAATGTACCAGATATTTGTTGGGGGGATATCCCACAGCGTCATCTACTGGGGATGCAGGCTATGCACTGGAACTGTGGCTGTTGACACACATCAGAAATACACACACCCACAGAAGAACACCATAATGAGGCACACGCTCAAACCAGAAATATCATAGTGTGTGTGTTTGGGCTGTTGAAGTCACAAATCCTGTGCCTAGATACATCTGGTGGAGCACTGCAGTACAATCCATGGACATGTACAGAAATCTTCACAGTATATACCATTCTATACAACATAATCATCAGGAAACAGCTGCAGCAAGATCAGCAAGGGGCACACATCGAAGGGGCACACATCACACCACCAATAGCAAGGTCACCACAGCTACAGGCAGATGAGGAGTTAGAGGGGAGCCACCAGCTACTGTAGGTCTAGGCAAAGATAGACTTGCTCAGTATGCCCTTGAATTGTCTAAGAGACAACACATAACACAATCACTCAGCACCTAGATGCCTAAAACCTTCCTCCTCACATACATATAGTAGCATTGATGCCAGGCAACTCACACAACCTTTACTTCCTCATGTATTGTCTGTGTACTGCTGGCATCAGACAGATTCAGCCCTGGACTAACACTGTGGAAACTTCTGCATTTACAAGGTAAGTCCTGAACCTGGAGTGTATTGTTTAATTATATTATGGCATATCATTGTATTTCATCATTTGTTACAGTAGGCATGTAAAAGGTGGGAGAGTTGTGCAAACATTACCGTAACACGTGACAGCAGAGTCTTATTTGATGCATATGTGTTCATTAGTAAGTAGTAGGCCTCAGGCATCAAAAATTCACACAGTAATATCTCTCAATATGGATGTTCATTGCATGCCCTCAGTTTAGCTCCATTAACTCTGAGGGTACATTGGAGTGAAGGTTGAAATCCAGACCTATGTAGACATATGTCATGTGTACTAACATTTTCTACTGTGTATGTCATAGATTGCTTTTCCTCATTTCAAGTATTTCTCTCCTTTTTGTACTGGAAAACCATTGATGAGGGAAGTTAAAAAGTAATGACACACATTGCAGTGTCTGACTTCACAACCCTCACAAGATCAAACAACAGCCAGTGTGCAAAACAAGGAGAGTAACAAAAGCAACATATCCTTGTTCATGCCATGACAATAATTCACCTTTGCCCCCTCCAAAAGAACAGTCCATGCTTGTTTGTGCCATAACAGTAGCTCACCTTTGCTCCCCCCAAAAGAACAGCCCATTCTTGTTTGTGCCATAACAGTAACTCACCTTTGCCCCCCCCAAAAGAGCAATTTATGGTTATGTGTGCCATCCAACCTGCCCTTCAGTTGTTGGCAAATGCATATCATATTATTGTCAGGTAATATCTCACACATTGTAATGCCAATTATATAGCATGGCTTACAGACTGCATGCCTCAGAGTACTGGTCAGATAAATAATGAATGACCAGGAAACACAGAAAGATAAGACAAAGCTGTACATTTGCAAGCAATAATCATAACAGGTTGTGTGATCACTAAGTCAAAATATAATAAATGTGAAAATAACACTTTATAGTTTTATATCAGTGTACATTCTGTTGCAATTCATTATGTGAAGAATGACTTCAGTTCTTTGCTACAAAGATGTTTGTGTGGCAAGGAGGCATAAGGCACCCATCCTGTTTTCTGAGGGTACATTGGAGTGAAGGTTGAAATCCAGACCTATGTAGGCATATCTCATGTGTACTAACATTTTCTACTGTGTATGTCATAGATTGCTTTTCCTCATTTCAAGTATTTCTCTCCTTTTTTCTTTTTTTTTATACTAAATAATACTAAAAACCTGACAGAGAAAACATTTGCCAAAAATGAAAAGAAGGTTGGATGTTAATGAAACAGAACCTGTGAATTGTGCACTGCTTACTTGTATTTCTAACCTTGATACACCTACATGTAGCACTTTGTAAGTGTAACTTGTCACACCCACCTGATGTAAGCATTCACAGTTGCCATTCCATAAACACAAACACTGAGGGAGTGCCTACACAATGTGTACATCCCTACCCAGATCCAATTTTTTTGGGATTCAGCAATTCTAATGAGCTCAGACCTCATTTGTATATTCACCATGCTGACAGCCCTGAATCTGCACCATTAGCAACCGTGTAGCTAGAGAAACTGAAGGGAAGCCAAATACTGAATACAAAATGGAGGGTATTACATTTAAAAATGTTCCTGTTTTGAGCCTCTGTCCCCTATTTACTTTAACCTTATCCAGATACCTTGATCTAGCATACCTCTCAACTGACCAGATTTTTAAAGAATGTCAAGTTCTTGCCTTATATTTTGTCTCTTCCTCATTAAAATGTTTTTTTTTTTGATGAATCACTGGGATGATCTAAAGATAAAAGTCACTAAATAATGTCATGGCATTTGAGCTTCAGACTTCATAAACTTCAGAAAATGCATGCTAACACAAATCCTATTATTCTAGCAACTTTTGTAAGTTAATAAGAGCAATATTTAAAATGTGTCCTTATTTCATCCAGATTTCTTGTGCTAAGAGGCTGAGAGGTATGTATAACAGGTCAAAGGTTACACAAAGCTGTTAACTGCTGTTGCTGCTGCCTGCAAACCTGTTGTTCTATCAATTTTCTAAGTTTCTAACAGCAATATTTAAAAAGTATCCCTATTTTTAGCCCTACCCCCGTATTATTTATGGCTTTGTCTAGATGTCTTGCCCTAAGAGGTTGAGAGGTATGGTCTGCATTACTGTACTGTTCATTTGGGGGTGGAGCAGCAAAGCTGCCTTTCTGTTCTTAACACAAACCATGTTACTTTAGCAACTTTCTAAATTAATAAAAGCAATATTTAAAATCTGTCCCTATTTTTGGACCCCCCCCCTCCCAATATTGATGGCTTTGTCCAGATTTCTTGCTCTAAGAAGCTGAGAGGTATGTTGTGTAGACTCCTTTCTGTGGCTGTATTCAAAAGGTTTTCAGGTCAAGACAGAACACCAGCACAGGGTCTACATAGTTTATTTTTGGCTTGTTGAATCGCTCCATGGTGTCTCCTGGGTTGATTGTCATGCTATTCAGCTGCTTATACAGCTGAATAGCACGCCACATTGTTTAACTCCTTTCTATGGGGGTGTGCACCTCTACACAAGAAGCAGCTTATTAGCAGTATTATACACTGCAAGTTTGAAAGCTCACATCCAACAGGTATTTTTATATCAGAAAACTTTCCTGCCACAAAATGCTGGTGCACCTGGTTTCCTGACCCTTGGTCCATGATGGAAGCCTAGTGTCTACAGCTTGGTTATCTTTCTTTCTTGTAAAGCTATCAAATTTCTTAGATTTTGACTTGATCCTTCTTTCTCTACTTTTTTTTGTTTGGTTTGCCCTAGCAACAGGAGTTCTACCCTTGCCAGAGGTATCACCACCTTAGTAGTGGTGCAAATAGAATACTGTAGAGATCATCTATAGCTGGTGGTCATCTGGTAGGTGGCAAATGATGATGCAGTACAAACATGAAAATAGACACATATAGTCTCACCAAGAGTTGTTATCAGTGCAACTAGTTTATTATTTATATATAAATTATATATATATAAACTGAATTTAAATTTTCCCATGGCTGTAGCTGCATGTAACTTAGGTGCACTATATAAGCCTGTGTGTAATGACTATCACTGACATATTTGCTTTGTGAATTTTAGCATTATAAATATGTTCTCCATTTAGTATGTTGACAGATGTAATGATTTTGTCATATTTATTGGTTTGTTATTTGTGAAAAATGATTTGAATTATGTGGCGATACATTTATTTGTTTCTGTGTTTTTTTTCGGAATCTCTAGGGAGATGTCATTTAACTTCTTCATGTTTGATAAGTTCTTTCTTAAAATGGACTGTATCTTTAAATGTAGGGCTTAAATGTTCTGCTGCAGCCATTTCCTGGTTTACACTGATGATGCCTTAGGGTGAAACTATTTTGTGCTTCAGTGTGTTTTTTTTTTAAATATTTGCTAACTGCTTCTTCCCAGATTAAAATTCTGGTGATGTGAATGTTCGTTGAGTTGAAAGTTTGGTGTTGTCTTCCCAAGTAAGTGAAATTTGGGTAAGTGAACTTTCGTTCATCTGACATAGACCCATATATATATATATATATGTATATATATATATATATATATATATATATATATATATATATATATATATATATATATATAAATAATAAACTAGTTGCACTGATAACAACTCTTGGTGAGACTATATGTGCCTATTTTCATTTTTGTACTGCATCATCATTTGCCACCTACCAGATGACCACCAGCTATAGATGATCTCTACAGTATTCTATTTGCACCACTACTAAGGTGGTGATACCTCTGGCAAGGGTAGAACTCCTGTTGCCAGGGAAAACCAAAAAAAAAAAAAAATAGCGAAAGAAGGATCAAGTCAAAATCTAAGAAATTATGCATTTTGTTCCTACAACCACAGCTCTAGTACAATGACTTTGATAGCTTTACAAGAAAGAAAGATAACCAAGCTGTAGACACTAGACTTCCATCATGGACCAAAGGTCAGTCAGGAAACCAGGTGTACCAGCATTTTGTGGCAGGAAAGTTTTCTGATATAAAAATACCTGTTGGATGTGAGCTTTCAAACTTGCAGTGTATAATACTGCTAATAAGCTGCTTCTTGTAACCAAAGGTACAGGGTTTGAATCCTTCCTCCTCTTTTTGCCTACTGTGTGACTCTGAGCAAGTTACTTAACCAGACAGTGCTCACAGTCTGAGTCTGAAAGGGGGCCCATGTGGACTAGTGTTCTACCCCGGTTACCAAATAAAATGCTGTCTCCTCCAAGCAACATTTATTTGTTTATTGTTGTGATTGGTACAGATTCTCAGTATCTGTTCCATACAGTCAGATTGTGAAGCATTTTTACATTCCTAAGGATAACTGTACTCTTAATCCCTGGCAATCATTTTCTGCTCTCCTTATACTTAAACTGGAAATCGGCTTTATTTTTATTCAAAACTTTAGAATATTAGCCCAGCTGTTATCTAATTTCCTGCTGGATGTTGCCACTGAGTAAAGAATGTATCTTTCTACCATGTAATTCTGCAATGAAAAAAGTACTAAACATTTTCTTCATTCTAACATTGTAGTTATAGTGTCATGGAAACCATAGGCTGTTCCATGTTTGGAAATGAAGTTGCTGCTTGTAGGCCAGGTTCCAAAACAATTAATGTTCTGGGCAAAACGCAACACTGAGTTGAAACCATTCTGTGAATGCTTGCAAATTTGACCCAGTGTTTGACATGAATATCAATTGTTTTGGAATACAGAATGATATTGCAGATTTTGTTCTACACTGTTAGCACAGACCAAGAAATGCATGGACCTGCTCACATGTATAAAAGAGGTAAATCTCAGGATACATATTTTATAAATCACAATAAATAAATACAGATTATACCAGTTAATATGCATAAATGCAAGTAGTAAATTTTCATTAGACTATTAGACATATAATGAGATCATTAACATAGAATGCTATCTGCTCCCTGCAGCTTAAATATAGAGCCATATTAACTGTGAATTACAAAGGACACCTCTGTAGGGGGTACAGGCGTGATAAGTGGAACTAATGGTTTCACTGGGAAAAAGAAAGTGTTACAAACTGCAAACAATCATTGATTAGTGCTGTTGATGAATGGGCCAGGCTCAGCAAACCTACTAAATGCCAGGGATTCTGCTATGTACATGAAATTACTTTAGGCTCACACTGCTTTACCAAAGAGACACTAAAACTCTTTTAAACTGTGCATGGGCTGAGTATTAGAAGTCTTGTCTTGTGGTTTATTAGAAGGACCGATTCCTGGATACAAAGTCATTGGAATGAAATCAGAATTTTTTGGGAAACGTGTTTAAAAAATTTGAAGTTGTGCTAATGAACTGCATCACATGGAAATAAGATCAACAAAACAAAATTAGAACTGCACAATTCAGCAGATATCTTATTTTTCTCCATACTACATCAGCTATTGATAGTCTGTTTTTTTCTTTCTTTTTTTTTTTTATTAATATGTTCTTTTACTCAAAAAGCCAGGTAGTATGCAAATAATTAAAACTATCTGACAATCTGCTGACAGGTTAGAGCAACTTCAAAGCATTTTTTTTTATTTTTTTAATATTAATGACAGTATCTGTATGTCTAGATGAAAATTATTCAGCAAAACTTGGGCCTTGTCATTATCTTAACTGTGTGGCTACATATATTTATGATTATGGTGCACTGTCTAACCTATAAAACAAGCCAGGATCTCTGCTGCACTCTAAAGTTAACTGTGTAACTCTCAGTGATCATAATCTGTTCTTAACATATTTTACCAACTCTACTTTGAAGTTGCCTCATTTTTATATCCTGCAAAATTGTGCTGGTAAGGTAACAGCTTGCTTAGCATCTAGGTGGAGGTGATGTGGGAGAATCAATAAATTTTGTTATAGCTCTAAGCAACTTAGCATAACATTAATTTCTATTGGAACCCACGTAGAAGGTTTACATGGGGTGAAGGTATTCTACTAGCAATGCAAAGAAATTCTAGAAATGACCTTGTTATAAATATCATATTCATGCTTTCCTAAAGATACACACACACACACACAGACACACACACACACACACACACACACACACACACACACACACACACACACACACACACACACACACACACACACACACACACACACTAACATATCTACATGTAGGCTGAAGCACATATTGACACCTCTTCCTACACACACACACACACACACACACACACACACACACACACACACACACACACACACACACACACACACACACACACACACACTAACATATCTATATGTAGGCTGAAGCACATATTGACACCTCTTCCTACACACACAGACACACACACACACACACACACACACACACACACACACACACACACACACACACACACACACAAACTGTGTGACAGAACTGTCTGTCATCATGTAAAAAATATAATCTTAACCAACTGAATATGTTCTCCATTTTGTATAGTAACTCAAGAAGGAATGCAGCCAAAAATAAATAAATTGCATGGGATCCTTCGATATATACATTGTCATGCACACAAGGATGGCCTGTGACTAACATCATATCTGTACATGTTAGTACTCAGCAGTAGATATGGCTCAGCATGTCAGAAACACCTTCATTCTGGGGTATTTATCTGTAGCAGCCATTTGCTAAACATCAGTTTTGCTTGCATTCTCTCTCTATAACACATACTTTAGCATAAATAAATATTCAAGCTCAGCAGAGGCATATATTGCTAATTTGCAAGGATGTTGTTGTCCAGACAGCTACAGAGAAAATCAGATATGCACTATGCATTGAATAGCAACAGTAGTGGGAGCAAAGCACTACATAATGGAAGAAAGGCCCGATGATAATAGAATAAACAGCACAAGCAGCTCTATGTCAGGGGCAGAGCTACAGCAGGGTATGCACGAGGAGCTCTATGTCAGGGGCAGAGCTACAGCAGGGTATGCATGAGGAGCTCTATGTCAGGGGCAGAGCTACAGCAGGGTATGCACAAGCAGCTCTATGTCAGGGGCAGAGCTACAGCAGGGTATGCACAAGTAGCTCTATGTCAGGGGCAGATCTACAGCAGGGTATGCACGAGGAGCTCTATGTCAGGGGCAGAGCTCCAGCAGGGTATGCATGAGGAGCTCTATGTCAGGGGCAGAGCTACAGCAGGGTATGCACGAGGAGCTCTATGTCAGGGGCAGAGCTCCAGCAGGGTATGCACGAGGAGCTCTATGTCAGGGGCAGAGCTACAGCAGGGTATGCATGAGGAGCTCTTTGTCAGGGGTAGAGCTACAGCAGGGTATGCATGAGCAGCCCTATGTCAGGGGCAGCGCTACAGCAGGGTACATGATTGACATGACAGATGTGACATATAAGGCAAGCTAGTGCAGCTGAGTGAATATGTACTTACACACACAATGTAACACCACAGAGCTGGACCTCACACTTGTCCAACACAAGAAGGGTAGTATAGTGGCCACCAGTTAGACCAATGTGAGTGTGCCCATAAACATGCCAACCCTGTTCAATACACACAAGCATATCTTACAACTGTACAGATTTTCACAAATTGTCCAGATTTTTACCTCATATTTTTGGTCCGTTTTTCATAAAATTGTGGTTTTCTGGCAGACTAGTGGCAAATCATTAATGACTGAAGTTAAAAAATAATGAAAGACATTTGAGTTTCAGACTTTGCATCCTTCAGAAAATTCATGCTAATGCAGAACCTGTTATTTATTCTGTCAACTTTCTAAGTTTGCAAGAGCAATATTTAAAAATTGTCCCTATTTTTGAGCCTTTGTCCCACTCTCATTTATGACTTTGTCCAGATTTCTTGCTCTAAGATGTTGAGGTATGAACACAAGGGGAGAAAATGGGGTAGACAGAAAAGTAAGAAAGGGGAGAACAGCAAGTATAGGTAAACACACAAGGGCAGCCACAAACTGTGAAAGGTGGAAGATGGAAAGGTAAACATTTTGTTTGCTTGTTTGTTTTTAGGAAATAAAAAGCCCTTTTATAATCTTTACAAAAGAAGTTACAGTAGAGAAGGTAGTGAAAGATGACTGTAGATAGAATTTTATTTTATTTCACATTTATTTAGTGGGGAAATACACTGATCTCAGAGGACCATTTCCATGCACAGCCCAGGTGATTATATCACAATGTGACGAAGATATAAAGCTGACAGAGGGAGAGTAGCTGGTAGGAAGTGTAGGCAGACAAACAGGCACAGACATAGGTGGTACACACACAAAATGGTGGGAAGAACAGTTGGACAATGAGCAGGGAATGAGGAACAACACATAAGGGACAAAAAACACCAGGATGAAGATAGGGTGGAGTCATAGCATGACCGGATGCTAGACTGTCACAGAGGGCAACAAAACTTGGCATCACTTACCTGTATGACTAATGTTATGGACCAGTTGCTCTCCTGGTATATGGCTTCCTAGTTGTGTGACTCCACTAGCCACATAAGAAGGTCTTTCACATCAACAGACACCCAGACACCGGTCTCCATAGTTAATGCCAGGTGACCAGTGGAAACCCTTTCAGTCCACTTTCAGAAGAGAAACCTTCACTCTACCCTTGCAAACACAAAAAAAATCATTAGTCATGCAAGATCACCTTCAGCAAGGGTATGAATGATCACCTTCAGCAAGGGTATAAGTGTCCTGCTGTTGAGAGGCAGATCTGGCAGCCTTTGGTGACCCAGTACTAGAGGCATAAGCTGGCATAGCCTGAGGTGACTACGGCCTTACCTCCTCCTCTTTGACAACTGGGCCTGCAGAAGAATTACAGAGTGAGAAAAAATATTAGGCACATATGCTACAGACATAATCACAGCTGAACAGGAGACTGTCCCAGTTGTCATACATAGTCCACTACCAGGAGTGCTGCCCTACTATATTCTTCCTCCTCCACATCTCTAGAAAACAAAGTATGTACTGTTAAGTATAAAAGAACAACAGTTAATATAGTGAAAGACAGTGGTACCAAAAATCCTTACAGTATATTTTCTGCTTTCTCTCGTGAACTTCTATCTCCCAGTCATTAAGCAGGTCAGCGTGGCATCACACTTTCACTGGAATTGCTCCTTTTCATCAGAAGGTGTCATGTTAGTGAAATCACCATTCTAGCAACTTTATAGCAAGCATTGACCTTCCACAATGGATCATCATAAATGCCCACCAGACACTCCTTATATTCCTGTGCTGGAAGATCAGAAAAACCCTGCTTTCCTTATCACTCTATGCTAGAGCATTGCATTCCCCACTACCACAAGAAGCCATGTCACTCACTGAGTTCCACTTCAGTAATAATGCAATGGCTCCATGTTCATGGACACATATATGTTTGAATCATACACCACAAAATGTATACCACTGTGATAATACATGTCCCTAGCCCTGTACCACAGCTCTAAGAAATGTCCATAACAGTCCACCTCAGTACTATGGGTGTGGACTTGTCATATGCACAAGCATACTAGTCACACGCTGCTTGATCAATGAGACATGTATGGTTAGCGCTGCCATGTTTGAATTACAGATTGCGCAATGGCAGTGATTCACAGGCGTTAGCACTGCCTCAACCATTTTGCACAACATCGCCCAGTACCACAAAACTATGAAATTGAAGAATTTCAGTAAAATTCAGTAGACTTGAAGTTTTACAGATTAAAAAAAAAAACTGTCAGATAAAGTACATCATCTAGAGTAACAAACACCATGGTAGATGCCAGTGACAGACATGAAGATATTGTAGTGCATGTATAAATGGAAACCCATGACTCTGGCATGGTACTGCACTGTCTGCCTGTGGCTGCAGGGACTGGGGGTGGAGATGACCATGTGCATCAGAAATTTGGGAAGCATGTGCCACAAAGAATATGTGGTTCCAGGGCCATATATTTAGACATGGCTACAGTAAACAGATGGGTGAATTTGCACAGTGCCAACTGTATCTGTATTGTATCAGGGGTGGCTGTGGCCCTGTTGAAATACATAAATGGGAAAGGGTCTGCACTCATCAAGATCATCTCATGGAACACCATATCAAGCCAAGCATGCGCAGTCTAATAGCTATACACCCTTCCTGCTGTGAACCACATTCATATCTAACACCACAAGACAACACAATAGACACCAAACACAGACTCATCATGAAACCTTGACTTCCACAACTAGAAGTTGGGATCCCTGATTCAAAAAAAGAGTATGATTTATATATATATATATATATATATATATATATATATATATGTGTGTGTGTGTGTGTGAGTGTGTGTGTGTGTGTATTTGTGTGATTTCTTCTTCATTACAGTCTTTACATTTTCTCTCCTCCATTGCTTTAATATTTCATCTTACTTTTTACATGCAAGTTATCCAATAATAACCTCCACAAAAAAAAACTCCAGTCTCACAGAATTCTTCAAATCTTTCCTTTCTGTATTTGTTGTTTTTTAACTTTATCCTTATGATTTATCCATGTATATTAATTATTTCTCCATTATTATGCTCTACTATTCTTTTCTATCCTTGTAACTCCTTCAGTCTTAATTTCCCATCACTTCATCTTATTATCATATTCTTTTTTCCATCAACTCCTCCATGTTATATTTTTCTTGCCATTTTCATTTTTTTCCATTTTGCTATATTTCAGATACAGTATTTTCCCCATCAAGCAACTTTCAATCACTTTTGTGTTTTTCATACCCCAAAAGATGTATAAATGATGCCAAACATACAACTGAATTTTAAATTTAAATCTTGTTATTCCTTCTTATAACATACAATGTCCCATCTACATGTATTGCATCTTTATTCCCAAATAAAACTGAAACAAATTTCTAACAATCTCTAACAATTTTTTCATTATTTCAGGAAACAAACATATATGTATATGTGTGTGTGTGTAGATAGATACTCCTCAAGTATCCCAACTTTCTCATTATATACACTTAACATGCATACGTTATTTCTAAAATACAAATAGAATGTTTTCTACCAATTAACCAACTTCATTATTTCATCCAGAATTGCTTTCCAGTGTTCTCTTATTTTCTACTTTGTCTATCCATATTCATTTGTTTATCTCATTTGTAGTAACATTTACTCCATTTATTTTCTTTATTTCACTAGACACTTTACATTTTTGCCTATATAATCTTAATCCAGTTTTACTTAACCCCCTTTCCTTCCTTGTTACAATTTCCTCATACAAACTATATTTTTGTTACAATAACATATGAAAGACACAGATATTATTATGCCTTTTTCCATTTCCTATCCTGCTTTTCTAATTTCAACTATACTTGTTTGTATTATTGCATTATATTCTATTGTATGATTAGACAGCCATTTCACACTGTTTTTAATTCTTATTTTCTTTTCTAACCAACCATTTATCATAACCTTTACCCAAAACATCTCATAACACTTCTTTAATGCTTTTATTATTTTTCAACTCCATAATCCCCTAAATATCTTACATTTCTTCATGACTTACTGAATCAAATGCTTTTACAGTGTCACATGCAACCAGCCATACATCTTTATTCTCCTTTAAAATATCATCTATTGCTTCTTTTACCACTACTAACATTTCCTTTACTTGGTTTCATTTTATTCCATTAAACACCTTCGCTTATCACTTTTTCCTAAAAAAATCCACATTTTTTGCATTATCTTCAAAAATATTATCAATATTCCAGTATTATTGGTCTCCAATTTTTAATATTTTATATCTTCTTTCTTCCACATAAATGTAATCACTCCAGTATGTATGTTTTCATCTTCCTCTAACCATTCATTCTGTATTTCGGCAAATACTTATTTTCCTTCACACTAATTCATTCATAGCATTCATAATTTAAATCCTCCAAACCTAGTGATCATCCCTCCTTCCCTTCTTTTAAAACTTATTCCAGTTATTTCAACCCAATTCCTTTTATCTAATTTACATTTTATTCCATCCACATTTTTACTTATCATCTCCCCTTTTCAACCTCTTCTTCTTATTATAAATTGTTTAGATGTATTTCTACTATTTCTATAATTTCTTAGTTACATTTACTAACCCATTTTTGTCTACCATTCCATCAATCTTACCTTCCTTTAGTTTTACATCATTTACTAAAACTGCTGAAATGTCTTCCTTTTTTCCTTTAAAAATATTTCTCACTGTACAATGCCTTATTTTTTCTTTGTTTTTTTTCCCTAATACAGTTTCTTTTCTATTTATCTTACTCTGTTACTTCCATCACCCATCCCTACCTCAAAATCTTTCAACATTTTCATATTCCACTTAACTTCTTTATTACACCCCTCTCCCTTCTTCCCAGTCTTTTTTATATTTCTGTTTAAACTAAACTCACCATTTTGTCCAACTTTCTCAAAATACTGTCAATTTCATGTGCTCTTTCCTTAGGCTGCAACCATTTTCCTTAATCTCATTCTTTTATTTACATCCCTGACAACCATTTTATTCCTTTTCCTTCTGCTATTTCTTCATTATCACATAATAAAACCCATATTGTTCTGTGGTACAAAAAATCTACTCTTTCTAACCCACCAGCCACTTCCTTCATGTCCCATGAATGCATAATGTAATTTATCTTTGTTTTAAAATGTCTCCTTTTGGACATCCACTCTCTACTTATTCCTCTTTTCAAGTTTCCACATTGCATCACTTTTTAAATCACCTTTACATCTTGCATTATTTTACTTTTTTGTCTTACCTTACAGTTAAAGTCCACATTTATTACTATCTACGTTTGCTATCACATATATATTTTAACCCTTCATTTTTTTTGTTTCTGAAGTGTTTGTATGTGATTATATTTCTATTGCTCTCACACAATTTCCATTTTTTTCTCAAGTCAGATATCTTTAGCATTCCTCTTCTCTTATTAACACCCCTAACCAAGAACACATTTTATATCCTAATAACTATATAAACCTTTTTACAATACAGATTCACTTTCTTTCTTATTTTTCTTGTTTAACACATTTTGTATCCAGCAAACTTAATGCATCCATCTTTTCTTACACCATTAGACTACCATTAAACACCTGTCTTCAGTTCTTATGCTGTGCACATTTAGAAACACCTCCTAAATTATCCCTTTCTTCTCTCTCACTCTCTGTCTCTCTCTCTCTGCATGTCTCTCTCTCTGCATTTTCCCTCCTATTTTTATTTTTGCCTTTTATCTTTTTTCACCCTCCCTCCAAAAGACTTTCACTTCTTTTTGCTCTTGTTCTTCCTGTTTCTGAGTCACCATATTCCTCGTCTTCCCTTGACAGCACATTGTTTTTATTTTCTGTTTGTATTTGACTGTTTTCTACATTTACTCCTCCCCCTTGCTCTTTTTCTTCATCTTGAGTTATATTTCTTTCCTTTTCTTCCTCACTTCTATCTGCCATTTCACTTTCTTCCTGAATATTGCTTTCTATATCTTGTCATCCTCCTTTTCAGTTTCTGTTTATGTACCTTTTCTATTTTCAGGACTAGAGGTTCAAATAAAAAAAAATCACCAGACTCATTGCATTTCATATAAAATGGTCTACTGTCTCTAGCTGTGTGGCCTTGGTCCCCACACTGCCTGTATCTTCTTTTTGTGCATTCCTAAAGCAATAGAAGCAACTCTTTGATTAGCCCCAATACGTAACACTTTCTCTTTTCTCATTCACTATGATATCATTTGAAATGTACTGCAATTTTCAATCACGCATAATTCTATATGACTCACACTTCCCATTCCACAGTCCACACATTTCTGTTATCACACAATTTCTTTATGTCATGCATTTTATCACATATTTTCAGAAAAAAAGTATTAAGTTCAAATTTCTCTATTTATGAAGTTCTGAATTGTTCAGTCCATTTTATTTGTAACTGCAAGCTGAACTTCTGAAAAATAAAGTCTTTCCATGGTGATCTGTTATTCCATTTTTCTATTTCATCCATAAACTTTTTTACATCTATAAATGTCTCAGATGTTACTTCACAAAAGCATTCTGACCTCAAATGTATCAATTATTGTATGTTTCTTAAAGTAAATCCTACGGGCAATATAATATTGCACAAAATATCTTACCTTTCAATAGCACACTGGTTTTGCTTCTTATTCTTACCAACAGCTTTTTTTTCTGAAGTTGCTGTCCTGCTCCTGTCAAATGCCTCTCTTCGCATTGTACACTGTTTCTTATTCCTTAACTTATAATGTCTGTATATGTTTTTTTTCTGTACTTCATTTCTGCCATGCACATTAGCCTGTTGCAGAGACATATAGTTAAAACCAATTACTTCATTAGCCAAATATGTCTCTGTGTACCTTCAGCCTCTGAATTCTGATTCTCTACCATATTGCCTGCCTCATTATCCGACTGCTCCTGTAACACGCCATCCATCATATTATTCCTGGTCATCTCCTCTCTTTCATTTGGTTCTCCTACCTTTATTAAATTTGCTAATACTTCTTTATCTAGACCTCCACTCTCCAACTCCATAACCATGACTTCATCTTGATCTAATTCTCTAAGCAAAAATTCAGAAGTAACAATATGTACTCCTTCCTCCATCTTGGAATTCTCCAAGCACTAGTGACAACCCATGTTGTCACCTCATGCTACAAACAGTAGGGGAGATTCCCCAGTATCCTGACTAAATTTCCAGTTTTCAGTATGAATACTATATCCCTGGTTTCCCCATGAAAAGAGGACACCGACTTAGTGGGATTAACCTGATAAAAAAAAAATAGATAAATAAAATAAAAATAATGCCCTTGGCATTACAGAGTACCTAGCATTTCAGACAGTGGAAGCCCTTCATTTTGCTTTATCACAAGCCATCTGCACCAGGTGAGGTTTTGATGACAGAATGTGTGCAATTTATGGCTCCCAGAACATCAGGAAAATAGGCTGTCTTGTAAAATGGCCACATATTTCTGATTCTATTCTCCACAGTCCTGGGGAGCCAGATATATCTGTTTGTGAGCTGCAGCATAATGCTGATGAACTTGTTCAGGATTATTTATTTATTTATTTATTTTTTTAATTTATATTTGTTTACTGTGGTAGTGCACTGATCCCATTGGACCATTTGCAGGCAAAGCCCAGGTGGATTCATGAGACTGATACCTATATTATCCCTAAAGTGTTTTCTGAATATTGTTGAAAGGTTTCTATAGCTAATCTGATTGAGGCTATCCATAACATAGTATCCACAGGAAAGGGCATACCATAAACCCATACATTCTAGTTGCAGGTGACACAGTTTGACTAGGTCTCTTGTAGACTCCCTGTTCATGCAGAGATGATTCAAAATCTGCTGGCCTGTCAGCTGGTAGTATGTCATGTGACTGTGACCTTGCTGAACTGGCAGCTACTACCATATCCCATTAGAGGATGGCTAGTGCAGAGTCATCATCACTTGTACAAGTTAGGAAGATACAATGACAGGCTATTGTAACACTATGAAATGGGGTACGGTCACGGGAGCTGTCACTCCAAATATTACTCCCATCAGTTACACCAACAATCTCGATGTTCAAAAGCTGCACTCCCATTTTATATATTTCTGAATAGGTCTGACATTTTGGTGTGACTGGTTACAGATATCATGTGTCTCATTTGTGTGGGGTTCCTCATTTCCAAGTCACGGAGTACTCATTAGCATGTTCTGCATACACTGGTGTTTTGACCCATGTACAACCTTAATATCCCTGTCTTAGATTTGTCACTACCCATGCTAATTTACATTGCTACATGTCTATGAATCCATTTTTTTACTGTAATAGTTTCTTCATCACTTTTGCTCTGAACAATTCAGGGAAATTAAAAAAAAATTCTGAAACTAATACTGAGTCTGCATCTAACTGGAAGCAACAAATAATGCCTAAACATTCCTGCTCACTGACAAAGTGAGTGCTCCATGGTCTGAGAGTCACTGAAATGTAAAACTTTAGTAATTAGTGCTAAAATGTGCTGTCTTAGAAAGGTAGTTAAAATTATTTCACTCAGGGAATATTATGTCTTGTTTTCAGTTAATTTTCTGATATCTGTTTTTGCTTTTTAGTTTTTTATTGTTCAGTATTAAACAAGTGTTGGTAGTATTTGGTTAGTATTGCTTTAAATGTAGATTGAGGCAATTGATTTGATGGTGTCATATATTAATCTGCTATTTAAGCATTGCTAATTTTGTTAGTTTTGTTCTGAGGAAGTCCTTGATTATCTTGGATGAAAGCGCTTAACTTTAATTCTGACTTTTATTATGAATGTATTAAAGCATTTTTAAGTATTTTATCTTGTATTCCTGTGTTTTTTATGTCTCTTTATAAGAGATTTGTGTATGTATGGTTGCAATTTGTTATTGGAACTAGTTGTTTGGTTATTCAGTGTTGTCATAGCTCCAGTTCCATTTTTTTTCCCTAGATAAGTATTTTGTATTTTTTGCAGAAAGATGCACCCATTTTTTTTTTGTATGGGGCTTTGTAAACACTGCCTTCACTGATCATCAGTATTAGGTAAGTAACTGTGTACTTCTGATCTAAAACAACTACACAGAGAAAACAGGATTTAGAAGATAACTGGAAGGATGCAATGTGGCAACAGGACAAATAGGGCTTATGTATGCTGCCAGGTAATTATATTTGTGGCCTTAAGAAATAATCCTGTCAGAAGTTAACTAATACAGTGTCACACCCACACAGGAAGACTAGAATTGAGCATTGTAAGGTTGGTGCATTTCTAACTTAAAGAGCTTATTGGAAAACTCTGGGAGACAAAGTCTAGAAGCCTTTCTGTGAAACCTGTTATTTTCCCATTACCTTTTGGCAATGTACAATAAATAAATGATTTATTTCTTAGATCTGAAGACCAAACCATGAAATTCTTACAAATTCCATAAAACAAAGTCAAGAGTAGATGGATAAAGTCCTAAATATGCCTCAAACAGCCCAAGTTTTACTAATTCGTTCTCTACTAATTCTTTGAAGCAACCTGTAGCAGTAAGTACAACCTCAATACCATTGCTAATAGAATTTTTCTTTATGTTTAAAGAAAACTGTACCTTTGCAAATTAAACCTATTTTTTATTTTATTAATCAAACAGATTATTGAAAATGTTCCACGAATTAACACATCATAAAATTCTTATTAAATGTCATTCAGTTATACATGTCCAAACAGCAATGATGGCAAGCATAGACAAAAAGCATAACTGTACAATTTAAAATGAATAATTAATCATGTTTTTTATTTTATTTAAATTTGTTTCCAAAGGTAGTACACTGATCAAAAGTGACCATTTGCGGGCATTGCCCAGGTGAAAATGAATTTGCAAGAACAAAGAATGAGGTAAAATAAAGGGTATCAGGAGGTACAAATAGAATAACATGTACAATCATACAGTAAAAGGAAGATAATAAACAGAAAAAGAGAAAGAGCACAATTGCAGAATAAGATAGTTTACTGGTGAGGATAGAGTGTTGTAGGCTGGGTTGGAGTATGAGGTTTAGGTGATGCATCCTCTTGGAGGACAGGAGCACTTGACTTGCTGATGAAAATAGATAATTAGATCCTTCTTAAATATAAACAAATTGGAGTTCTCTTTGATGAGCTCAGAGAAGAATTACTAAAGGGAGTAAGCAACTATAAAGAAGACTTATTGGTTGACTGGAGTGAGGAAAAAGGAAATCTAGGAGTGGAGATCAATACATTTAAATAAAAAGGAATTTAAACATGGAATTAAAATTAGAACATAAATCTTAAATTAAAAAACGTATACAGAGAATTATGACTAAATGAATATGTCTGTATACAAAATGTGTTAAGTGAATTGAGTTCCTTGTAATCTAGTTCAGTTCTCTGATGTGAAATCTCCGGTCACTGTTCTTTCTGCAAAGGAACTCACAGTGTAGTTCCTAAATATGATCTGGCAGTGA